>NW_026705091.1:0-300000 GCF_029867415.1 Vicia villosa | reverse complement strand
ATATATATATATATATAAAATCATTTCATATACATTTTCTTGTTTTGTATCAATAAAATGGGTAGAAATTAGATGTAAGAAATTTCCACAAGAAACTTCTATATTGTTTTATTACGATCCTGAGTGAATATGTGTAAACCATATAAAAAACCAGAGTCTTAAAATGTCTCAATAACTTTCTCTCCCATTTATTCACACTCTTCTAGCAAAGAAAACGACCAAGGTAACGACGGTGATCATTTTGAAAAGATTAGCATTTACACCGTCGACTTATCTGATTAAAAAATAAGTGTAACCATCCTTGGGTTGACAAAATATATTGACGATAACATAATTAAATATTATAAATACACTTTAATAAATTGATACCATAATTATAAATTACAATAAAAAGACATGAACCTTACACAAAATAGGAAGATAAAAGAATCCCAATTTTAGAACCTTTATATAAAAAATATTATAAATTCAAATTGAATCAGATATAGGTGTCTTTGATACGACTTGTTGGTTTGTCATGTCTATTGGATATGTTCATAACCTTTATGATTTCTATCGATATAGAAATTAAGAACAGAATTGTAAATTAATCCCTGTGAGTCAAATATGTTTTTCATAAACTATGGAAGTTGACATCGTCGTAACAACACTTTCAGAACAGTTGTAATTATCTTATTTTTGGTAATTGGTTATATGAGCTTTTTGTTTGAAAAAGTTGATCGTTGGAATAATGGTAACCCACTCTGATAGTATACATCAAAATTTAATACACCTCTTCATACATATAATTTCATAAAATTCAGATTATTTTTTAAGTGTTTATACAACTTTAACAATGAAATTTTATGCATAACTTTCATATCATTCAAAGAGTTTTATTCAAACATTCTGAACACTTAAGTATATAAGTTTGAATTGTGATCAATAATAGGACGAAGGAATCAGAAGATATTTGGCTACGATTTGGAGGAGGAGGAGGAGATAAAAAGATCAATAATAGGATGGAGTACCTTGAGTCATCAACTATCTACCCAATACTAAAATGTAGCCCAAAATTACTAATTAGCCCTTACAACAAATATTTTTTACACTACCAAAAGGTCTTTCATGTAATTAACAAATTCAATATTCATCCATGCCATTTGTTCACCTTCCATTGGTCAATTTATTCAATTTTTGTACTTTGCCAAAACACTTTGCCAAACCCCCATTTCTCACGTTTCTCTCTTTCTCTCCTCTCCTCTTCTCTTTCCTATTTTTGATTTGCTCTCTCTTTTCTCTTCAAACCCTAAGTCCGCTGCCGCTGTCCCCTTTCTTCACATTGTCTACGGCCACCACCTCCAATAAAAAAATCTAAGCCATTTTCGTACTCCTCATCCCACGGTCTTTCTAATGAACCGATTGAAATTTTATTTCGAACAACTTCGATGTCGACCACGTTACTCCATCTCCGACGGGTTTGTTAAGAACGAACATCATTCTCCTTCTCCAACCTGTTTATATTCCTATTAACATGAGAAAGTTAGGTATGTGGTATTTTCACTAAAGAATCAACCTTTCTGAGTTTTTTTTATTGATTGCTTTTTCTTTTTACAGGCAGATAAAGAGGAAATTGAAGAACTCAAGCCTCTTGCTCAATGGAAGAGAAACAAAGGTGGATTCATAGCTACCATGGTTATTTTTGGTTGGTTCTGTATTTTTGTTGTTGTTGTTTATGTTGATTTTGTTGGTTTTAGATTTTTTCTGAATTTCAATTTTAGGGTTTTGATTTTTCTAATATTTCTCTGTTTTGTCTTCAACACTGTTACTTTTTTCTTGCAGAGATTTAATTTTTCCTCATTCAACATCAAACTTAAGGTATGTTCTTCCTCAAGATTTTCATAAGTAAGTTTAAAGTCTCAACTTTTATTTTTGATGAATTTTTTGAACCTTACCATTATACTTGATGAATTCACTGGGTTCTTCCTCAAGATTTTCATAAGTAAGTTTAAGCAATCAACAATTGATTTTCATTGTTTTGATTTGTTAATCTTTTGTTCAAACCCTTTTAACTAGGGTAAAGGAAAAATGATAACTTCTTGTAGATTACATAATCACCATTCGTTCTTAAGGTTTGATAATGATATATGAATAATGTTACAGACAGTTACAGTTCCTTGAAATGCATAAGCACAAGGATTGAGTAAGTATAGTTTTATGTTGTTTTATAATTCCTTCTCTTTGTTTTATTGCATGTCTTTTTGAGATTTTTGAGTAATCACTAACTTCCCCAAAATTCAATATTGGTTGGATATATGTCTAAGACACTATTATTTTGAGATTGCGTGTCTTTTGAGTATTTTATTATGTGAATTCTATTAAGCTATAGCGCCACAATTTAACAACACTAGCATTATTTAGGATTTGCATCCATAAGATATTATTCATTTCAATTCTGATTGTATAGTGCTTTTTTGAAGAATGTCTGTTGAGAAATAGCCAAATAATCTTATGCTTGGTAACAGAGAGATTGTGGATGGGAAGGTAAAGCCTCAGATACTGTGTAAGACTTTTGTTTTTGGAATTTCTCTTGCATTTCTTGACCACTAATGGCTTTTGCATATTACAGGTAGAATGTCCTATTATGTTGTTATTTGCTAATATGTTGTATCTTCTCACTTTCTAGGTAATGAAATTTGAGTGGAAGAAGTTGTATGATTCTGTTTCATCCATACTACCTGCTCTCAAATGATCATGATTTTTGTTGCAGTAAGGAGCACAATATATTCTACAAAAAAATCAGAAGAACACTTTAGGTGAGCCTTTTTTCATCCATATTTTTTCATCAAAACAACATGTTGCTTTTAGTTTAATAGTTTCAACAAATGGCAGAGGATGACACAAGTGATAGCTGGTGTTTTGCTCAGGTCAGGTTCTGTGATTGGAATGTGAATTCGACTATGTGACACTAATTATTTTACTCCTAATTTGTTGTCCATGTTGCAAGATATCAACAATCAAGTTGCTGGCTATATGAGAGATGGAAGTAGAATGATCAAGCAGATACAACTTAGCAGATCAAATATTATTAACGTATTCGGATCCGTAAGTCAGTTTATTCTTTAGTAGTCTCTAAACACTAAGTCGAGTATTAATTTATCGCTCATTGACACTTACTAGCATATGTCTCAAAGTTTCAAAGATTAGAGATAGCTCTAAATATTAGAGATATCTCTCAGTGACACTTACAAATACTTTGTTCTCGCAACTTCTATTAACTAATAAATGTTTTCCAATTTTAAGTTTTTTTACTTTAAAATGTAAAAGAAGAATTCCTGCATAACATTTTACTTACTGAAGAATTTAGGTATGCATGCCCTTTCTGTTCAAAGTCAGTCTGTGATATGTCGAAGGTTTGGGAGAAATTGGACATGGTGATTCCTGCTACGCCAATGCCCAAGTCTTATCAGAATAAAATGATTGGTCGGAGTTCAATCTGCGACGAGCATATGACGTTCGAGTTAACAAGCTGCAACTAATAGGTGAAAAAACTGAAACATAAGCCTTTCTTAGGTGTATATACAAAGGATAATCCACTATTCTGAATTGTTTACTATGTACTATATTATAGACAGTTGATTAGAATGAAATTAATCAGTTGCGACAAAGATTACATATTTCTTCCTGTTTTCAAAGTGTGCAATTAGTATAATCTGTTTATAGGCACAAACCAAACAATTCAATTCTGTGTTTTATTTTTTGTTTTAACTGTTTTCTTCGACGTTTACCATGTACTTGAATTTATACTCTAATGTGTCTCCACTTAGTGTAAGGTTTGGTTCTTACAGAATAGGATGATTTTGAAAATGTTTTTGCTATATTTGGCAGTTCTGAGAAGAAAATAGTATTAGGTTATGAATTGGGAATCAAGTTTATGATTAGGCAATTAAATAGGTAGTCTACCAACTATTGGAAAAACCATCATTTTATTGATCAATTATCTGTTTTAAGTTGAGTAATTTGGTAATTGACCAGTAGTGGTATACTGTCAGTGTGTATAAGTTTGTAGTGTCATTTAAAATTGTATGTACTTTTAGTTCTAATAATGAAAAACAACTCTTCCATAGAAAACTGTGATATTATACGACCCTGGCAAGGTTTTATCCATGTGCTAATCTTTGTACCACTATTACTGATGTAGTTAAAACTCATAACCTAGAAATTTTCAAATAAAATGAATTTTCTAAGTAACTTGACTTCCTGAACTGAAATATTTTTACATATTTAAATGTGATAGTTTTAAAAAAGTGACGGATATAGTCAAGTTCTTTAATTGGAATTACGCTTTATGTAATAATGTATTGAATAAATAAGCAAATTTTATTGAACAAAAATGCATGTTTTGTATCTTATATGAAATCAGTAGTTTTACATATGCAATAACTTTTTTTTATGAGGTGCAGAAAGTGAACCTACTAAAGGTGTCCTTAATTGCAGCTTCAAATACTTATAGTTAGCATATGCAATTTGCTAAGTAGTTCAAAGTTGTCTTTTAATATAATTATTTAATATAATTAAATATAAATATATATATATATATATATATATATATATATATATAAATATTGCTTATTTTACAAATAAGTAAATTATTTTAAATTTTGTATTTATTTATAAAACATAGCATCAGTTCAAAAAAAAAATTTCTATGATTATTTAATCATAGATATATTTTATATCACTTTTATATGATTATTTAATACAGTAAAATTTATATAATTATTATTTATTTATAATAAAATTATTCATTTCAAATTTATAATTGTCTGAAAAAATTTCAATCTCACTCATTTAAATTTAGTAAATTTCAACCTCACTCTTTCAAATTTAGTTAAACTTTTAATTTCACGGGTCACTAGCATCAAAGTTTTTTTAAGTGATCAAGCCTAATTAAAGGAAAGATGTGAACAAATTTATCTGTGCGGTTGTATGAGTTACCATCACCATAATACATATTTTTTTAAGCAATCAAGCTTTATCAAATTATCTAAGTTATAAATGAAGGCACCCGTGCGAACGCACGGGTCTTCTACTAGTATTAGGTATAAAATCAAATGATAGTAAGTTCTTCAAAATATTCCAAAGGCACTAGCAAAAGCACGACAACAAGCAGCAAACGAGGACCATCCTTCATCTTCCTCAAACATCCTCAATGATATTTGTGAAGACTAGAATATGATGATAAAAATGAGTCGGAATACAAATTAAAAGAATCAGCACCTCATCAAGAAGATATAAAAATCCAACCTCATATCTCCAATTGTGTCCGACGAGGATGATGATGAAGAGGCGTACTAATATCTTGCTTCTTGTTCTTATTCTGTCACTTTTATGTGTTCTTTCCATTTTCCTTGCAATTTCCATCTTGAACTCCAATTTTCTTGGAACTAAATAAAAAAATTCTTTCCCTTCTTAAATGCTTATGTGATCTATGTGCTTGCATCTTTAAATTTTTGTCTTGCATCTTTATACGCCTTTTTGATTATGACAAAGAAGGAGAAGTATACTCTGAGGGGGAGCAAAATATACTCTCTCTACTCATGTGAGGGGGAATTTAAACATTCCAAATTTATCTACCTGTCTGTTCTTTTACCACATTCCTGAGAGACGCATTGTCATCATAAAAACGGGGGAAAATGTGGAACTATGTGCTTGCAGAATTAATTAGGAAGTGATAAAAGCTAAGCAAGTTATGCATAGATTTGTCAAATTCATGGTTTTTATGATGAAAATTCATGAATATGACTTTGATGACAACTCATGACTTTTATGACAACAACACATAAGGACAGGAAAGTGCTAAAACTAATTCAAGTGCTCAAAGATGCACAATATAGTTGATCAAGTTTTTCCTTAGAATAAGCTGATGAGTTAAGGTTTGATGATCATCATGATATCATCTGATGATGGTGTCCTACTTGAATATATCTTAAGCCTCATCTCCAAGAAGAATCAAATGAAGTTCTTATGTGATTGGTGTATCCGAAAAAAGCCATGAAGCTTTAGAATGTGAAAGAGAGGAAATGTGAAAGCTCAAATAATCGTGTTTAAGGGATCGGTGCTTTGAACATAAAGGTGGTTTTGTAAAATAGTATGGCTAAATCACAACCTCACTAAAATGCTTTTTGAATCCTCTATTTTTCAAAGTAAAACACCTACATTATTTTGGAGCCTAGCTAGATGAATTAGAAATTGTCAGATTGATTTGGGCAATTTTGAAAGTAAAAAACTTACACTATTTTTCAAAGTTAATGAAGTTGAGATACTTCATTAACTTGGAGAGGATTAATTAGTACAATTGGTGGGGCCTCTTGTTTGGTTTACCTCTACTCCAAGTTAGACGAGGTTTGTCTATAGAAGAATAGACGGATGACAACAAGCAACACATTATTTATGTTATTATATTTGCACTTTTGCCCCTTTATTGCTACTAACATTTCATAATTGGGCTTCGCCGTTACTAATATTTCATTTGTATCATTTTTAGGCATGAATCCCCCAACAATTCCACGCCTCTCCGACTGAGCATATATGAATGACTACTTTAAGGCTTATCCACGTGCTTGCTACTTCATCTCTCTCAAAGGTAGTCGGGGTGATCGAGCCGTTTATAGTTTACCTTGACCGAATCGTGATAGATGATATAAACTTCACAATGTACGATGATCACCGTGAGACACACCCATTCAATGAGATATCCTTCTATTCTATATTATTGGCTTGTGTGTCACGACTGATGTATCGACATCTACCTAAGCGAGTCATTCATAGTTCAGGTATTTGTAGATTATTTCTAGAGCCCCCACCGTTATTGTTCCTCCCACAATCCGCTACAGAGCTGTTGATGAGATATTTGCGGATTACCTTAATCATGAAGTCCTAGAAGATGTACTCAGTGTGCCAACTCTTCAGACATGGAGTAATGCATTCGGCTACATCCAATTATTTTCAAAATGTCACATCTTTATGTAGCACCAGATGCAAAAGGAGATCCACGTAGGCCAACTCATCAGGAGATATTGCAAGAAGAAGCAAACTAGGGCATATCATATTGTTGATGTTTTACCTACATGTCACCGTATTGTGTATTGGACGAGCGAGTATAGAAATATGAGAGTTTTTGGAAGGCAATTATAGGAGGCTATTGTAGAGGCCATGATAGCCGAGGCACGAAATGTCTTGCATTACATGAGACAGAGAATGAATCAGGGGGATCCAATATACCCAAAAGTTGACTTTTTCTTTGATTTTGATCATTTTGTATTTTGTGAGTAATGTATGGTTTATATTTTGACTAAATATATGATATTTTGATTGAATTACATTTGTGTATGGTTTGATTGAATTATATATTGTATTTTGTATGGTTTTATTACATAAGTTCATGGTATTTTGATTTTATGTCAAATTTATAACAAAAAATAATGTTTAGGAGGGAAATTTATTGTCCTAAATATTAATACAAAAGTTAACTTCCATAATATCCACCGCGTTGTGAAATAAACACACTATTATAAGTTCAACATGTGTCATATGTTTTAGTTCGGAATTTAACCTACAAACTCACATTTCATAAATACGGAGTTCAACTTCTGTATTAAATTTTGAAAAAATGGAGGTAGATCACAATTACAAACGACAAAATTTTAGTGTGTATACTATAGGGGTATACGGATGTTAACTTTCGTATATTTCCAAGGATATTTTCATATTTTATAAGAGTAACTAGTCAGAGACCCGTGCGGTCGCGCCGAGTGCATTATTTGCGGTGTCATATTTTTTTGATACAAAAAATGTGAAGTAAATTTTTTTGACCAAATTGCATATATAAAATAGAAATTAACCATTTAAAAAAAAAAGTTTTACTAAAGATATTAGTAGTATGAAATTTAGGTTCTAAGTCAAAATAATGATCCAGAAAAAAGATTTATGATAGTCAAGAACACAATCACAAAATAGGACAAAGTATTGAGGACGGGTAAATCTTATCAAGCTTAACAACTATTTCAAAGTCAATTTCACCATGCTTTGCAATTCCAACAACGTGAATTTTGAGGACGAGTCATTTAATTATAATATTGTGTAAATAACTAAAAAAAATGTAGCAATTTAGAATCTTTAAATAATAATCATGAAATAAAAAAGTAACAACACAATAATTATAGACAAAGAAGAAAAATATAATTATGAGATGGAGAAAAAATTAATATTTAATAATAAAATTTTTGTCTCTTAAATTAAAATAATGATTGATTAAATTAAAATAAATATTGTCTTGATAGTGGCCCGTGAGAAAAATACATTTTTAATATTATTAAAATTAAAAAATATATTATACTATCATGCAATTGATATGGTATAAAATCATTTAAATACAAATAAGTATGAAATGAATTACTTAATTATTAAATAATAATACAAAGAAAAAATTGATCCATGAGACAAAAAGAGAATAAATTTTTTTTTAACATTTGAAAAAATAAATAAAATATGTATTTTGATAGTGACCCGTAAAATACAGCCAAGTAACATGTAAATTTATTTAATATTGTATAAAATATATTTAGAAACATATAAATTTAAAATGAATGACTTAATTATAAATAAGTAACAATCATAAAAATTCAACTATATTAACAAATGTACAATTTTAGATATAACAACAAAATTTGTAATGATTTACTTATATTAAATATTCATAGACGAAAGAGAAAAATATAATTATGAGATGGAGAAAAAAATTAATATTTAACAATAAAAATTTTGTCTCTTAAATTTAAATAATTATTGATTAAATTAAAATAAATATTGTCTTGATAGTGGCCCGTGAGATAATTACATTTTTAATGTTATTAAAATTAAAAAATACATTATACTATCATGCAATTGATATGGTATAAAATTATTTAAATATAAATAAATATGAAATGAATTACTTAATTATTAAATAATAATAATACAAAAAAAAATTGATCCATGGGACGGAAAGAGAATAAAAAGTTTTTCAACATTTAAAAAAATAAATAAAATATGTATTTTAATAGTGACCCGTAAAATACAGCCTAATAACATGTACAAAATTTTAATATTATATAAAATATATTTAGAAACATGTAAAGTTAAAATGAATGACTTAATTATAAATAAATAATAATTATAAAAATTTAATTATATTAAATAATCATATAAAAAAAACATGTGAGTTGAAAAAAAATGAAATTTAACCAATACAAATGTAAATTATGTATTGAAGAGAAAGAGTAGAGAGAGGGGTAGTATATTATGTTGTAGAAATTGTGTTGACCAATAAAAGTGGAACACTTAGTGCAAAAAAAAAAAAAAAAAAAGATGAAAAAGTGAAGGTTAATTTTGTTAGACTATGTACAATGGGGGTGTTGAAAAACATATTCAATAGTTGAATTCTTACAATGAGGGTGTTGAGTAGGGTGTTTAAAGTGAGGTGTATTAATTGGTGTTGAAAGTTTTCAACATGTTGAATGTGGAAAGAGTGGGGTCCAGGGGTGGATGCATGTTAATGGCATTGGGGGCTTAAGCCCCCACAAGAACAATTTTTTTTAATGCCATTAACATATATATTATTTAGAGCCCCCATAAAATTTAAGTAGTCACATCACATTAATTTACACTTAGCTACACATCTTAATTTTATCTTTTAACTTTAACTATTTTAAATTCTTATTATAAATTCTTCCACTCTTTATAAAAATAGTTTGTCTTTAATTTGATATTTTATTTAAAAAGTGTTAGATGTGTAGTTAGTTTTGTTAGAAGATAAAAAAAATTTCGCCCATAAATTTTAAAAAGAATAAAATATGCACTTATATACGAAGGATAAGCAATTGAACGGTTATATAATTTTATATATAATAAAGTATCATTTTCGAGAACTCATGGGAGGTATAGTAGGCTTCAAAACTCAAGAATATATTTATAGTGTCATATTTGATAGTATTAATAGTAAAAAATCATTAAAAAATTTTAGAACAAAGAAATTCATAAGAAATAAATATAATTTATATAAATTTTTATATAATTTGAATTTACATGTTATTATAATTATTTTAAAATTTGTAATATTTTCTTTAGTCAAAATACTTGCACTTTTTTTTTGCCCCCACCAACAAAAATTTCTGGATCCGCCATTGGTGGGGTCCACAAAATACTTTGTAAAATTTTATTGGTTGTTTTGAATGTTTAAATTTTTTAGTGTGTTGTGAATGGTGGTGGAATAGGATGTTGAATTTTATTAGACAAAATCATTGTAGTGAGTATAAATTGAATGTGTGTTGAATTATTAGGTGGAAGAAAGAGAAGATGATGTGTAGTATAAAAAATGAAAAAGAAGAGTGTTGAATAATAAAACCATTGTACATAGCCTTAGTTACCACTAAATAGGGGGAAATAGGCTAGACTAGACTAGGTTTTAGAAGGCCTGGGTCCGGATTACGATAAACTTAAAAGGCCTAAGTCTAGCCTATGGCCTATCATAGGCTTAGTTTTTTAGCCTAGCCTTTTTAAAAGTCTGGCCTGGCCTGAAAGCATGTTTAAAAGCCTGTATCTCATTAAATTTTTCAATTAATCCATATTACTTAAAAAGCCTTATAGATCGACCTATATATGCACATATAAGACGATCTATTTAGCCTTTGTTCTCATATATATGCATACATAGGCTAACCTATTTAGCGTTTTTTTCTAATATATATTCATACATGGGTCGAGCTATTTAGCATATCTCTAATATATATGAAAATATAGGCTGACCTATAATGCTTCATAGGCTTTTTTAATAGCCTAAGCCTAGTCTATTTATTAAAATAGGCTTTTAAAAATGTATAAGTCTGACATCTTTATTAAATAGGCTTAATCTGACCTGACCTTAAGTAGGCTATAGGCCCCTTAGGCCGGCTTGGACTATTCTCACCCCAACCACTAAGGTAGAATAGCAGAATCGTAGACTAGTCACCACTAAGGGTGTGAATAGCAACCCGAATCCTAAAAACAAGGCCCATTTCACACAAACCCGGCCCAGATTGCTCTCGTTTACCAGTTCTTCGTTTTCGTTTCACGAGAAAGAAACAGTGTATCTCTCTGGAAGCAGACCCGCGTCAAGTCTTCTTCATTTTCTCCTTCTCCTAATCAATCCCAATTCAGAAACTTTTCATCACAATCCAAATTTCCCCAAAAAAAATTCCACAAATTTCCCAATTTTCAATCCCAACAACTCCTTCTTCCCCACCGTCACAACCTCACACCTTCAAAATCTGTTTTTTCAACCTTCAATCCATTTTCTCACCAAAGGGTTTCTCTTGATTTCACTTTCTCTATGTGAATTTTTCTCAATCAAATTCAAAGGTGTGAACTTTAACGTGTTGATCAAATGGGAAAACACACGTTACTGAAACTTTTATTGTTTTCTCTAATCCTATTTCATTGTGTTGATGCTTCTTTTGTTAAGAGCTTTAGAAAGTTGATTGATTCAACACCAATAAAGGTGAGTTTTTTTTTGTTTTTTTTAAAGGTTTCCTTTTTTTGAATTTCTTCAATTGTTGTTGTTATTATTTTGCTTACAATGGTTGAATGAAGTTATGGTTTTAGGATTCTCCAGATCCAAACAAAACAGTTGGTGAAGAGAAAAAGAAAGAAATTGAATCAAATGTTTCATCAGTTCCACCGCCACAATTGTTACCTAAAGTTGAGAATGTGAATAACAGTGATGTAAATCAAAAGGAGAATAATAGTACTACTAACACACCTCCTCCTATTTCTGTTAATGCTACTACACCTCCTGTTCCTGTCCCTGTTCCTGTTACTGCTATTACACCACCACCTCCTCCTGTTCCTGTTACTGCTACTACACCACCACCTCCTCCTGTTCCTGTAACTGCACCTCCTCCTCATGTTCCTGCAACTGCACCACCTCCTGTACCCAAAAAAGCTGAAGATGGAGTTGATGGGGGGAAGATTCAGGAAGAAAAGAAGGGTAAAGAGGAGGAGATTAAATTTTCGCATTCTACAACGAATGACACTTGTGAAGGGCTAAATACTTGCACAGATGATGGGGTCATGGCTGCTTGCATTTCTAATAAGGGTATTCTACTTTGCTTTAATCAATGGTTTGTTTATTTATAGTATAATTTTTTTGTTAAATTTTAGTTAGTTAGTGATTATGTTAGTTTCTAGGGTTTGAATCCGCACCTTCAAGCTTAAAAACCCTTATGGTGTCATTTAGCTCATCAACCAAGCTACCTATTTGGTAGTTAATTTTTTCTTATTAGTCTTTGATAGAACATTATGGCGAAAGTTGATCCATGTAGTCGACCCCACTTAGTGGGATAAGGCTTAGTTGCTGTTGTTGAATTTTAATGAAGTTATGTTGGGAAAGTTAAATCTCTAATGGAAACTTGAAGTTAAAGTTAGTATAAAATACTTAGCTCAATGGTTTGGTTAGATTTTTTCAGCTTTAGTTTATCATAGTTTTATACCGTGTTAGTGTATAATAAAACATCTTATAGTATCTTTATATTATGTTAAGAGTATCTTAGTTCATTATATCACTAGATCGGTTTCTTATGATGCATAGATACAGGTACAGCTAGTATGTTGTTAATCCAGATATCGTCGCATAGAGCTGACCCCCTAAAATGCTACAACAGGATAGCTGCTAGTGTAAAGACTATCAATCAATTAGCGTACAGGGTAAACATATGTACTCAAAAATAGAAAAAAAATTCACACAATTAAAGAGGCTGTCATACTTGAGAACGTATCAAAAGCAAACAAATGTACTTGAGAACATCCAAACATAAAATTCAACAAAATCTGGTCTAGGTTTCATAAATGTGGATCCTGTCATGCGATAACTTGTAGTAGATGAATATATATTCTAAGTGGAATTACTGATGTAGAAACCATTGAGAAATTGCTTCTCTGACAAATGTTTGCTTTGTTCAAGAAGATAATGTTAAACTCCTTAAATTTTGGAGGGGCTGTAATTCTCGTGAATAATCTTTTGCCAATCAGCAGTGCCAAGACAGTTGAGTGTTCCGATTTAGATGAAACAGTTGCAAGTAAATTAAGCTTGGTTAAAAAGTGAATGTTGGCCTATGAAGCATGGGTACTTCTAAAATGGTGAAGTACCCGTACTGGGTACACGTAACATACATGTGGTACTTAATTTTTTCTTATTATTCAGTTTTTAGTGAAATTTGAGATTTCCCTATATTAATATAATAATATATTATGTATTTTAGTTTTTTTGTTATGGTAACTACAATTTTTGAATTTTTATTATGATGTTTTGTTTTGAATTGAACAATTGAGTTCTCTAGCAATACATTATATAGATACCGGCATTAAGCTACTTACCATATGGCAATACTGTTGTTTGAAAGATAGCTCCTTATGGAATTATTTATCATTATTATTATGATTGTAGAATTTCTTCTGTTTCAAGGTCTTTCCATCTTGGTAGAAGTGAAGAAACCAACTTTATGAGGCAATGTGTAATATTTGCTAGACTATGGTGCATTTCGGTGGAGTGAACCCTGTCATTTTTAAGTATTTCTCTTTAGTTAAACAGTAATTTTGGACAAAATTAGGAATTTGATTTCTTTATGGTATGGAGCACCTGGTGTTTTTGGAGTATCTTTTGTCCTCCTTTGCTTTGCATTTTCCTCCTGTTTGTGCGGATAAATATCCTTGGTTGTATTGTTCAAGGTTGTCAAGATCGAGATCTTACATAAGATCGGGAGAGAATAGCAAGATTATAAAATATAAAATCGTAGCTAAGATTGGAAGATCCTATCCAATTATTTTGTAAGGTCGAGAGGGGGTAACAAGATCATATAACATAAGATCGCAAAAAAACCGTAAGATCGTACTAAAATGAAAAAAATAATAGTATATATTTAAAGTATTTTCACATAATATATGTTAATAGGCAACTGTATTAGTGAGAAATTGACTCTTTTTCATATTCTTTAGACATGTATGATTGAGTTTTTATACTTTATTACTACCACATAGAACATTTGTTAGATATTAAGGACATAGTTGGTCAATTACTAGGATTATCATAAGTCAATTAGTTAAAACAATCCTATGCGTGAGATGTTTATTCTCTAAACCCTAGGTCTGAAACTGCATCATTTCAAAAGGTACGCATTCATCCCCGCCGAGCCGTAATTGTTGTGCCTACATCTTTTCATCATTCTCACCTTTTAATGGTGGTGGCCGGAAAACAGCCGATCATGGCTGAAACTGGCTAAGATCGCACCAAATCAATGATTTTACGATTTTTTTTTCACAATTTGGCTACAACATACAATTTTTCTTAAGATCGGGATCGTTGGGGGTGAGTGAGATTGTAAAATCTTAAAATTTTAAGATCTAGATCAAGATCTTGACAATCATGGCATTGTCCTTCTCTGTATTGATAAACATCTGAGTCAAGCAGCTGTTTGTAGACAAATTAGGCATTTAATTTCTATATGGTTTAATATATTTTTTGGTAACTGATCTGGTAGTTTATATACATTGATGCCTTCTGATCCCCTTCTTACTTTTTGTTTGCTTCTATTTTTGAGCTATTTTGTTATCCTTGTTTCCCTTTGTATATTTTTCTCTATGTATCTTTTATAAAATAAAATGGCTCATTGCTCTAAACAAGAAATGTTCATTTTTTTTTTTAATCGGCATAGTTCAGGATTGTGGGTTCTAGAAATTGAGCGTGAGAAAGTGCAAGAATCTAAGAGATAGTGGGAGAAAAGTGTTCTCTAAGAGATTTCTGAGTGATCTTTAATTGTACGTTTATAGTCAAGAGATGTTGCTATGTAATTTAAAATTAACTAAAAACTGTAGTAACGGCTTAACAGAAAAGTAACTGACATGCTCAGTTACCCTAGTAGTGGTGTTATGAATCTACTCCTTCCATTTCGAAACTTTGCACATCAATTTAGAAATCACTTAATTGATATGTATTGTACCATATTAAAGTAGTAGTTTTACTGAAGTGCATAGAAACAAGTGCAGTCCCTGTAGGCTGTAACAAATGAAAACAAGTAAACAACCCTTGTAACTAAATGTAACTAACTGATGGACTAGTGTCAGTTACTGTAGCTAACTAACTGACAGGTTTAGTTAGTTATACTCTTACAACCTCACAAGACACATATATTAGCTTGAACACTAATTGTAACTTTCATAGATTCAGATTTACTCATAGTTCCTTAGATTCGTAGTTTCTATTTTTATTTTTTGTTTTTGATAAATCGAACTCTGATACCATAGGTAGAAACCCAGAATCTAAGGTGTTGTGAGTAAACCTTAAGAGAATCTATTGAATAATAAATCTGAATTTTCTTGTATTTTTATATTATGAAAGTTATTACAATCAGTATTCAAACTATTTATATGAGCTGTTAAAAAAAGCTACTTATATGAGGCAAGGAGAGTATAACTAATTGACACCTGTCAGTTAATTACTGGAATTGTTTTCAAGTGTTACAACTTACAGGAACTAGACTAGTTCCTATGAGCTTGAGAAGAACCATGGTTTTAATGTACTAATAGTAATGTATCCTTATTCCCATCATCAACCAAGTTACAAATTTTAACCTTGGGGTGTAGTTGGAAGAAGAAGGTCAATCATATTTTGGGTTTGTGAAACATCCAGAGTTTTGAAACAACTGAGATGCCTATTAAACTACCAAAACTTAGGAATGGAGGGAATATTTGTCTTGTTTTTAAAAAATAAAATAATTACTTATGCGATGAACACCAAACTTCTATATGGGTTAGCTTGTAGTGCATCTACTGATCCGATCAGTTTGATGATCCAGCTTGCTTTTTGAACTAGCACTGTTATGTGCGTTGGATTAATCCTCATGTGAAAAAGCAAAGCATGCAATTCTGCTTATTGACAAGAGATTCCTTCTGTCCCTGTGTTATTATTAGTGTACTAGTAGCTTTAGCATATTGTAGCTAAAATTTAGTCGTGAAAACCATTTAATTAAACTTAAGTATGAAATAAGTTAATGTGTTTATATTTCAATGTGGAACTAATTGTTGGCATACTCCCTGCAAAATGGAAGGGGTGCTGGAAAAACCTCCTAATTGATACTAACAAAAACATTGGGTCAATTATTCAGTTCTGTTGTATTACTTTTTTCAACAAAGTCAACAATATGAACTCATTTGCATTTATATTCCTTGTAAAAATGGCCAGATTCCAGAAACTTAGTTGTTCTTCTTCGAAATAGAGGGGAAGGCTCCATCAAAGTGAAGCTTCGCAGTGATTATGAAAGTAACCTTGGAGATGTAGAAGTGGACAAAAATAAAACAGAAAAGGTATTAGCCATTTTATCTTAAGCTGGCTTTGTTTCCTTTACTTGATAATCATATTCTTGGGTCGATGTGCCATTTTTTCTTCACACCCCTCACACTTCAAAGTCAGAAGTCTGAGATTCACTAGTGTCTCAGATAATTGTTTATTTCGTGAGACAGTTACAGACAAAATAGTGTCAGCATTAATTTGATTAAACAAAACGCCATCTCTTAAAATTGTCTGCAAAAATCAAGGTTTAAATGAGCAATATACAGTCCTTGAACAATTTCTTCATTTCTAGGATTACCTGAGGTAGAAATTTCCGAATCTTAAAATTCATCTTTTCGTGGACTGAAAGAAGTGTAACAAAGTGATAGATTCTGAATAGTAATGATTGATAAGGGGAGAATAATACACAGTGATACAATACTTTTATTGCAATTATACTGGAATTAACTTCCTGCAGGAGCAGTTATAAACTGCAACAGCAGTTATAGACTACAGAATTAACTGTATAATTAAGTACAACCACTAGGATTAGAGAGCCTAGTCTCTCCCAAACCAAACCAGCCAATAACAAACTGAATGAGAGTTTCTCATTCTTTATTCTACTTAAATACATTACACTTAATTATATAATTTGGGCCTAATTTTACTGGGCCTTGGGCCTACGCCTAACATTTACAACTAGTTTTCTTGGAGGTGAATCCAAATATATATACATGGATAATTGGAGGATATGGAGTGTTGGTTCTGTTGTCGCTTCAATAATTGGGGCTGGTTCCTCGTTGTCATCTCCTTCCATAAATATGACATGAAATTGTTTATTTGCACACATGACCCGGAGCAAATTTTTCATCACAACGAAAACATACATTCTTAGCCATTTTTTCCTGCATTTCCGTGTCTGTAAGTCGGCAAAAGGCTCGCCCATGAGAAGTAGTTTTTGGTTTGGGGTTAAATGTCTTATTTGTAGTAGGAGCATCCACTGTTTTTATATTGGATACCTTGTTGTTGGAGTCCCAAGTAACAGTGCGGTTAGAAGGGTAACCTTTTGTGAAAGGCGTAGAATGGGTGTTGGAGGTAGTGCCTAGAAGGGTAACCTTTTGTGAAAGGCGTAGAATGGGTGTAGGAGGTAGTGCCTATGTCAAGGATGATATTCTTTTTTCATCAATTTTCTGGGAGAAATCCATCATCTCGGCCAAGATTGTTATCAGGTGTAATTCTAATTTTGCTTTCACACCATCATTTAACCCATTCAGAAAAATTTCCTTCAAGATAATCTAGTTGTGCACTTCTAAGTGGACCAACCAGCATACAATTCAAACCGGCCACGATACTCTTCCACCGAGCCCATTTGTTTTGAGAAGTTCATAGGGACTTTGAAGTATTGACGGTTGAAAGCGCTTAATCAAACCAGCCTTGAAATCGTCCCAAGATGGTGAGGGGGAACAAAATTCCCACCATTAATACCAAGTGAGTGCTTTTCCTTCCATGGCTATCATTGCAGCTTGTACCTTTTCCTCATCAGTGACACCCCTTAAATTAAAATAGCATTCTACACAATTAATCAACCCAAAAGGATTTTCACCCTCGAATTTGGGAATCATAAGTTTCCTCCATTTTTCATTATGAGTTGCTGAGATTCTGTCCAAATACAGATGTACCATAGCCTAGGCTGTCAATTCGGACGGTGAGACCGCGGACAGTTTCGAGTAGTTCGTAATTCGGCGCTTCTATTCATATTACCCGTTTCCATCAGATTGTGCATTTCCAACCATTTCGTCACACTCTAATACATTGGCATCTCCTTCAATATTATCCGTAAAAATTATGTTACATAATTATCTAATTTTGGGTTGGGCCTAACTCATTCCTACAAAACTGGTTGGTAAGGCTCCCACTTATAAACACAACATTGGTCATATCTCTAAGCAATGTGAGACAAAATCACCTCTTCAAACCCAACACAATGAAGGCAAGCCAAATGCCGGCGGACCACAATGAAGGCGACTAGGGGCAAACCACAATGAAGGCGAAAATTCCAACAATAATCATCCACCCTACCTTCTTAATTCCCTAGACTATTTCCAAAAGAATAAACTTTTCAGCATAACTTGAAATGGGTATCAAAGGTTGTGTTGAAGGAGGCATGGGTTCCATAATTATTGAGTGTTTGACACCTACATATTTATAGAATGAAACACACTCAAAATGATAAATGTATATCTTGATTTGGTAAATAATAAATGAGAGGTATTTATAGAGTAGTAATTTTCCTTATAAATGCTAATTTATAATGTGATAAATATATAATAATGCTGAGTTATTATTCACATGAATGGACTGCTGATTCTGTGCTGATCTACTTTAATAACTTCCAACAATGTTCAAACTCATAATGGTTCACACTCAGCGCCAAGGAGAGACCCAAATCCCAAACCTCCGACCTTCACTTGCATTCCATCCGAATGGGGCCATAACAAGTCCCCTTGTTGTCAGCTTTAAGCTATTCTAACTAGGTGTTGTTGCCTTTTTCTGCGGTATCTTATCCAATTTCTCTACTTCAACCCACGAGGCTCTATGACATTACCCGAGAAGGAATTGTACTTTCCTGGCAATAGCAGTGCACACTGAATGGCGACATCTCTGTAATGGTGATGCTTATTAAGGGACTTGTGTGGGGCCAAGGACATAAAATTTTCACCCGTCCTGATTAAAAATAAATAAAATAATATCATAATATATACTTTTATTACGAGTCAATATTATGGTTCGTGGATTGAACCATATGTATAAGTGGTTCACCCTCGAATCCACCCTTCCGGTTTTCATGATTTCTTATGTTTTTTCATCAGAATCATTATATGATTTCTATTTAGAGACTTCACATTATGTATGGCCTCTATTTTGACAAACAAAAACAGCTACTTTTTGTTTTCGTAGTCTTATTTGTATTTACTGTGAAAAGCATCATCTGGTCAAGCTTGTGTGCTCTGTTTTATTAGATGACTGGTTTAGTAAGTTTCATCATTCTTGACATACATTAATGACCAAAATCTCCTTTCTATAGTTTTGATTACATGTCATATTTGTGATTGGCTTACCGTTTTGGAATCTTGCTTTTCAGGTCACAATCAAACGAATTCATAGCGAAAATACCCAACTGACTTTGGATGCTGGAAAAGGGGATTGCGTGCTTCACACAGCTACTCCCATACCTGAGGAGAGTTATTTTCTGCACTTCCCTTCTTATGACAAGATTTTAACGCCAATAAACGGCGCATATTTTCTCATATTCTCAGTATTAGTCTTTGGAGGTATATGTGCTTGTTGCATGTTCAGGAAGAAACATCGCGACGAGATCCCATATCAAGAGCTCGAAATGGCGTTGCCCGAGTCTGCTGCAGCTACCAATATAGAATCTGCTGAAGGTTGGGATCAAGTTTGGGATGATGATTGGGACGACAATGTAGCGGTGAAGTCGCCATCAGTACGCCATGCAGGAAGCATCTCGGCAAACGGCCTTACTGCTAGATCCTTAAACAAAGATGGATGGGAAGATAACTGGGATGATTAGTTTTAAAAAGGGAAAAAGAAATAAGGGAAAGGAATATAAACTTCAAAGGCTGGGAATGATATGATAGAAAATGCAAACATAGTTAGGGAGGGATGTGACAAATGTGGCTGTGCTAGGGCTTAAGTTAAAGTATATCCTAGCAAAGAGACAGCAGAAAAAGAAGAGAAAAGTATCATAGTTTCAGCACATTGGATTTTGAATCTTGAACATGTAATAGTGAATGCCCTGGCTCAAAATAGAGACAAAGGAAACTGTGTAAATGAAATATAGAAGCTAAAGTTTTGTTGTTGTTGGCTTTATCAAATCCATCTATATAGTTTTGCTGTTATACAAATTTAATTGCTTTTATTTTGATACATTTTGATTTTATTTTGATACATTTTGAGGATATTTTCTTTTAGTAGATATGATGGGAGTGACTTGTGAGATGTATTGAAATCCACTTTTTTTCATACTATGGAACTGTTTTTTGGTTGATGATATGAAAAAAGTATTGGATGGTATTAGTGTTACCTATGCAACATTAGTATTGACATTTTGATAATGAGGCATTTTGCATATGCTGAGTATTTTTTTTTTTTGGATTGTTTAGTTTGGTTCAGTTGGTTTTTTATATTTTCTTTTAGAGGAATGTTCTCTACACCTTTATGTATACATCTCACACCCTTGGAACCAAAACAGTCCTTCATGCGTCCTAAAATGTGGATTCCGACGCATTCAAAATTACACAAATTTTTGTTTTTTTATATCCATCTCATTTTGAACAAAGTATGGTTTGGAGATGCATCTCTCTACGTTATTTGGGTGTATTTTGGAAATGTATTTTTGAAATGTTCTCTATAAACATTTATGGTGTTTTTATTCGTTGGGTTGATTTAAATAACGACTTAATGATATTTTCGAAGATGCATCTTCAGAAATGTCAAGTGGGAAATTTGATAAAACACCACATTGCATGATCTTTTTTACATGTTCAAACAACACTTCATTCTAAAAATCCTTTAAAAAGTTTCTCTCATTCTCAATCAACTTTTCAACACCAAAACATCATTCTTGTATTTTATCACTTCAAAGGAAATCAAACAAGTTGGAATTGCCGGTAAAGTTCATTCATTGCATCCCTTATTTCTTCCATTAATATAGTTTTTGAGTTGAAAAATGAACGTTGAGTTCGAATATGCATCTTATGAATTGTCATGTTAGTTTGATTTTTAACACTGTTTTTCTGTTATTGGTGGTAATAAATATTGTGCATTCGAATATCTTTCTCAAAGCCATTGTGAGTGTGGATGTTAAACATATTTTCCACCGTGCTCACAATTGATTCAACATACAAAACAAACAAGTATAGACTTTCACTCTTGGAAATTATTGGTATTATTTTCATGGAGATGACTTTTTCAGTCGGTTTTGCATTGTAGGCATCCAAAAAAGAGAACAATGTTACAAGGCCTTTGGAAATTTGCAAGACTATGTTGAAGGACCAAGAAAACATGCCACAATAAATAATCACCAATAGCAACACCGCAGTGATGAATTTGGTTGCAACAATGTTTCCTACATCATCCATATTACTTTGTAAGTATCACATAACGAAAAATGTGAGAAGTCGAGTAAAACCTGTGGTTGGCACGGAACTAGTCATAGGTGAAAATGGAAAAATGGTAAAACCTGGTGTGGTTGTGGAAAATATAATGGATGCATGGAATGCTATAATAAATTCTTCCACGAAAGAATTATATGTCGAATTTGTACCATATTTCAGGAGTGTGTGTGCGATATATCCATATTTGCTGAAATATGTTGGGGGCACTATTTTGGATCAAGTTAAAGAGAAGATTATTTGTGCATGGACCGGTTAGGTTTGAAACTTTACTAATACAAAGTGACAACTCCACGAGACGGCCTCCTTCATACTTTGAACATGTTGACTCATATTTTCGAGATTCTCCGACTCCAAGGTCCCAAAAAAGTGTTTTCAAGGGTGCTCGTATTAGCAAACGATCTCCTACACCTCCGTTACCAAGAATCAAACATATTAAAGAGATGTCAGTTTTTATGCACAAATACATTAAGTAGGTTGTAAATGTTGAAGGTGACACAACTGTGGCTTTCGAGCTATTTTAGATTTGCTCGTTAAAGAAGAGGACGTCTACCAATTTGTCTACCGTCATCTTATGCAAGAGATGACGACACATAGAGAATCATACACAAAGCTATACGGGAACACCGAAAATTACAATGTAATTCTCAATGCTCTAGTTTATTGTCTTAGTGGTTCGACTCAGTTTGACAAATGGATACGCTTCCCGAAAACCCTAAACTTGGATAAGTATCTAGTGTAATCTCTCTAACTCTTATCCTTTTTAATTTCTGCTATTTATTTTTATTGTCTTTATGTCTGTTGCAATTTACTCTATCCTTAAGAAAGTACTAACACAATTTCAAGTGCAATTAAGAAAATTTAAAAAGTAATTGCGGATTTTAAATACCACAATTCACCTCATCTTGTGCTTGAAGTCAATTGTCCAACAATATTTTCAAGCTCGAGTCAGTTGATTATGAAACTATCATCCTCATTTGAAGTATTTTTTTGAACTATCCAATCGATTGGTGCCTAAAGCAAATCGATTAGAGGAAGCAAAATCGATTATATAATTGATTATGACTGTTTCTTAGTGATTGAAAATGACTCTCTTTCTAACCTTTCTAAAATGGGGAAAAATAATTGATTATTTAGGTCATCCAATCGAATGGAATAAGGAACCAATCGATTGGACCAATAATTTGCCCATGAAACATTTCCTTTTTTTAGTTTTGTCTTCTCCTATATAAAGGAAGCACATCTGCTCCTCATTTCACACCTGAATTCTAAACTTCACTTTATTTGAAATTTACCCTCCTCTTTCTATAAAACATTTTTTCTTTTCACCTAAGTTGCCTCAGTGCCTTTGAGTGAAAAACTACTTATGAGAAAAATTGTATTGGTGTTATCACTCTTAAGAGTGTGATATTCTTCAGAAATTGAGTTTGGTTCTTGAGATTAACTAGTCTTAAAATTTCTGTTTGATTCTATAACTTAGTTGGAAAAAGTTCTATGTGGTTATGGAGATTAGACAAGAAAATCTCTAATTAATTCATTAGCTAAGTCGGATAAAAGCTTTATATTTGATTGAGAATAAGCCATTGTAAAATCTCTAGATCTGCTTGTATCAAGGTTCGTGGGCATGACTTGTAAAAGCTGAAGTTTATAATCAAAATCTTAATAACAACTCTTGGGAACGAGAGTAGGTCAACGTTCAACCAAACCTCGGATAAAACACTGATGTCATCTCTCTAAACTCTTATTTCCTACTTCTACTATTTATTTTACTATTTTTACTTTATACTGTTTGTTTTACTTTGATCTTAAAAATGCTAACACAATTCTTTTTTTAAGTAACAAAACCTTAAATTTAAACGCAAATTTTAAATATCACAATTCACCCCTCCTATTGTGCTTGAAGTCACTTATTTAACACATACAAATTTTATGTTTTTTGATAGAAAATGTGAAGAATACAAATAAGGGAGTACTAAGATATGGGATATTGATGGAGAGATGCATGGAAAAGTTTTGGTGGTGTTGGAACTCTTGAAGTTATATCATTATCTCTTGATGAACAAAATTTAGAGGTCGCTCAATTTAGTGATGATAGTGAACGAGGAGACGACATTGATATAACACCAATATCTTATATTTAATGTTTTTTGAGCAATATGAATGTGTTAAAATTTTGGTTTAATATCTTTTTTGGCCCCGTATGTTAACGTCAGCGTTCATTTCAGTCTCTTAACTTAAAAAATATTCATTTTGGTCTATAAACTCTTCAAAATATATTAAGTTAGTTCTTTTTGTCTAACTAGCGACGAATTCTGCAACCAATTTTTGAATTTTCCGTCGTTAGTTAAACAAAAATGACCAATATAATATGTTTTGAAGAGTTAAGAGAATAATCTGAACATTTTTAAAGTTAAGGGATTAAAATAAATCTCAAAATAAGTATACGAAACTCTACAGAATATTAAACCTAAAATTTTTGTTATGAGTTTGATTTAGTTAGACTATAATTTAACTAAATATTTAATTTTAATTTTTTTATATATGTATTGTAAGCATACCATATCTTTTATTATTCAATTAATAACATATTATCATATTAGATACGTATTGCATCCAATCCAATATGTTCGTGCTTCATCGGTATGAATACACTATCAAAATTTAATGACAGTGTGTTGCATGCAGATTCATGGCGTGATTTTGTGTAGAGGCAACATGCATTTTCAAAAGACACATAGATGGAATCGGTAGAAATTCATCTTTCTTCATATCAAAAAACTGAGATAAAGCAGGAGTAAAATCTAAATTTGATATTAAATATACTAATTAATTATATTTAATTATATTAACTTAAAAATTATTGTACTATAATTTTATAACAATTTATATTATGTCTTTTTTTTTTTACTTTCGCACCGGTCTCCGACTTACATAATAGATCGATTAATCCGACTCGTGCTACGGAGGCACGTGCACTGACCAAGCGTTGTTTCTGTCAAGAATCGAACTTGATATTCTCCGAATATCGTCCTTTGCAAAGACTCGTTTGACACTCTGAATATATTATGTCATTTTAAAATGACCTAATGACTACATGGTGGATCATATAGGAATATATCTCCATTTAAAAAGCATATGATAATGAATTCACACATAATTTTTTTTGAACGAATATGCTTGTAGGTCACACTAATTTGCTCTTTTTCCTATGACGCATGCTAAGGCAATAGTATTAGACACCCAAATAATTATTATGGTTCCACACTTAATTTAAAAAACTCTTCCAAGTTAAGGCCAGAGTGGGTTTGTTCAAATTTTGATGCAAAATGTTCCACTTTCTCATCATCTTGCACTGTACATGCTCATTGAGGCAACGAGTTGGGTCTCATTGTGTCTCCACAAAAGTAAAACAACAGTTGGGAATGTGGAATCAAACATTATTTTACTAAAACTATTTGAATTTATCATCTAGCTATGGCAAACTTTTGTGTCACGCTTCATGTTATTGTTAATTACACTCTTGCACTATTAAAAAGTTCCATCAAGACATTATAGTTGATAGCTTTGCACACACATTCCTCTGCAATGATTCATATAATAAGAATAGGATTTATAATCTGACTTATTTAAGTTTAATATGACCTGTTTGATAAAAATGTTAAATTTAAGGTTTTTTTTTTTATAAAACTAATTATTATAGACTATTAAAAAACGTATACAATTTTATAGAAGGCGTATATAGCAAATATACCATATAATATATAAAAAGTCTTATAAATAAAATGAACATTTTTTTAAAGTCTTAATATGAAATAAATTTTAAATACTTCATCCAGTTCATTTTATAATTTTATAAGAGACACTTAACTTTTCTAAATTTATTAAATAATTAATATATCTGAAATATATCATACTAAATTATAATTCTATAACTTCTTTCCATCAAAAAATTTTCTCCAAAATTCCCTCTAAAATTAACTCACTTATTAATTAATTAAATTAAAATAAAATTAATAATTAATTATTTATTTTAATAAGGTAAATAAATAAATAATTAATTATTAATTGAAAATATGAGAATCAATATACATTCTTTATATTTTAGCTAATTAATTAAATGGAATCGTGTTGTTATAGAACAAACCACTAATCCACTAACAATTAATAAAACTACTTCATATAATGCTTTAACTACCTCATATAATGCTTTAAAAAGATTATTTTGATGCATATTTTTTAATTTTGTTTGTTTTTAGGTAAGTTGAAAAAATTCTATTGTAATTTTGTAATTATAAAACAGTGTTATTTCAATTGTATCTTTATTTTTTAATTCTTTGACATGTTTTGTTTGTAGATACATATATCTTTGACATATTTTTTTTTTTAGATATTGATGTTGTTGAAGATGTTCTATATATATAATTTTTATATGAGTGTTAATTATGTTTTTTGATATGTTAACTTTGGCATCACAATATTTTTTATTTTTTATTTTTCTCTCTTTAATATTTGTAGTTTACTATTATCTTTTATTCGTGTTTTTTTATATCAAATTTTATTATTGTTTTTTAATTCTTAATGAATAACTTTTTTGTAAATATGTATATTTTTGAAAAAGTTGTATGTAATTTTTATAAAAAAGTAATGTTTGATCTTAATATTTAATTAATTTTGTTTTTCTTTAATTCCAACTTCACATACTTTTCACTTTAAAGTCTCACAAGCATTAGATATAAATGGTTTATTTTACTTATTTATTTATTTTATTAAGTTTTAGCTTTAATAGTTAAAGAATACTATACAAAAATTTAAAATAATTATAACTAATATAAAAATATTTATATTAATATATTTAATTGATTAAATGGGTGGAGTATTATAGAAAACAATGAATTTAATTTGTTATTTTAATTAATTGATTAAAAACTTTAACATTATTAATCATTATTAAATAAATTATTAAATTTATTAAATTATTATTATTATTATTATAGAAAATAATAAAATTATTTTATCGAATCAATCAATAACTAATAAAAAAGAATATACATACTCAAAATAGGTGTTAGTTGTACAATTATTTATGTGTTCATTATTTTTCTATTTTTTCTATTTATTTATCTCTTCTTTATTTTATTTTCTTTTCAATAGAAAGGAAATCAAATACTATATTCAATTTATACTCAACTTATAAATTAATGTTATGAAATTTTTATTAGTACAAATAATTAAATACCATATTTTTGTGCATCGCACGAGTAGATGGCTAGTTATATTCTAGATACATTAATCATTTAATAAATCTAAAAAGGTGAAACGTCTCTTATAAAAGGAACCAAAGAGAGTATTCCCTGAATATGGATCCTCTCAGTGGCTGAATGATCCAGCTCAATTACAACCACTCATTTTATTCTAACTCATGCAGTCAACAAAATTAATATTTATATGAATGGCCAAGATTGAAGCATAACCAATATAAATGGCTAAGATTAGAGCAAGACCAAAAGCATGAGAGAGAGAGAGAGAGCGCGTGAGAAGTTCTGTTTTCGTACTCCCTGCTTTTCAAATTGAGAGGCATTTAAAATTTTTGCAAACAGATTAAAAAATATAATTATAGTGTCATATGACATTACACTTTTACTATATTAATCTTATAAATATTTTGGAACTAGTGTACAAAACAAAAATGTCATAATTGGAAAAAATGCAATCATTACTATATTGAAAAGTGAGAATGACATTCATTTTAAAACATTTTTTATTTGCTAAAACTGTAACACCCTTCTAAACCCCGTGGCGATTAAAGAATTTAATCAGAGTAACATGCACAAGGGCGTCACAATTAAATATAAATAAAAATAATCAGTCGTACGTCATGCATTCACGGAAGAAACAATCTTAACATAACTCATAGAGTAAATATCTCATGTTTTACACAGCGGAATAAATCATCAAAACTAGCATTATATCGTCAATGCTTTCAAACCTCAAAATAAATTAAATAAAACAGAGTTATTATAAACTCAAAGACAGCGTTTCCCCCAGTGTTACACCTATCAGAGCATGACCCGACGCTAAACAATATATCGACTCATGAGCTAATCCTCACCGAGTCGGAGCCGCTATCCTCAATCTGAAAAATATAGTGTAAGGGTGAGTCTCATTCACGATTAACAAATATTATTGCATTACAAATAACAATAAATCAATAGTTATATCGTTCACCCAATTCATCTATATTCAGATAATCTATCATCCACACAATCACATAACACCAAAACATAACAATGAAATCCATTCAGTCATGTTATCAAATTCATGCATATGAATGCAACTGACTCTATGCATGTGGTACCAAACATCACCAGTGGAAATCATCCACCAACCGATCTATCATCCTCCAGATACGGCCCTGCCAGCACAGATTCCACACAATGGGAATCTTGCCCTTCACTGAATCCTCTCATCATTAGGATTCAGCCCTCATCAAATGGTTATGAATGCATGCAAACATATATACAACATACTTCATCATCTTCATTCTATGAGTAACATCATCCTATACTCATTTCATCATCATCATCATAATCATCATCATCATCATTATTAAAGCATGTTCATATATACATTAATATCATTCAATATAATTCAAATCATCATTAAAACACAAGATCATATCACAAGGTTTATCATCCTCAAACTGCACCCAAAATAGGCCTACGAATCAAAGTTACACATCATTGAACTTTCAAGAAAATCACAAAACAGAAATTCAATACACACAGCGACTATACGCGTATCACCAAGTCCATACGCGTATTGCCCCTTTCTCATACGCGTATCATACGTGTTTCACCAGAATCCAAAATGGCCTAAAAACCAACTCATACGCGTATCAGCCTTGCATACGCGTATCACCAGGATCAATTTCTTCTCAAAAATTCCCCATACGCGTATGGGCATCCTCATACGCTCCTCATACGCAAATCACCAGTACATGGTCTTTGGGACAGGACATCTGCGTATCATATATACGCGTATTGCCCATAGGGAGTGCCCCTCATACGCGTATCAGCATCATCTCATACGCGTATGGCACTGTTTCATACGCGAAAAACCAGTAATTTCCAGAATTTCTGCAGGTTCGCAACAGTCCAATTCTCACTCGTTTCTACTCATACCAGTCCACGATTTTGAGTCTAAAACAGTCCATTTTTACGTTTTTATTCATAGGATTCATGTATACTCATTATACTATCATCCTATATCAATTCATACATCAAAACCCAAATTCTAAATCAATTCCTAGGATCTCAAAAACCTAACTCTGACATACAAATCAAATTGACTCAACAACACAACCAATCATGCACTATCATCCATAATTACGATAGGAGATGGTAATTGGAAGAGTCCCCCCTTACCTTAGCCAAATTTCTTGATCTTTGGTTTCTTCCTCTTTGTTCCTCTTTCACGTTCTTCGTGTTCCAACTTCTCTCTTTTCACGTTTTGTTCCTTCTTTCCCATTTCTAATTATTTTATGAAAAATAATATTAAATTAGTAAGGGCTTTACTACACCACACCCCCTCTTCTTACTAATCTCTTACATGGCCCAAATGTCATAAACCATCATTTTTCCATTATTTTCATAAAATCCATAATAATTATAATTATTAATCTAATATTCAAATTAAATTAAAATTATACTGGTGTTACAAAAACGACACTCATTTTAAAATGGAGGGAATATATTTTAAAGATCAAACAGATTTTTCAAAAAATATGCCATAAGTCAGACTCAGGTCGTAAAAATTTATCTTAGGTCAGACTCAATCCTTCTAAGCTTTGGTCTGACCTAACATATTCTTACCCTTAGTGGCGCAATTTTGAACGTGTGACATCTCACTTATATGGGTGCGGGTCGACCCGCGAATCTGATGAACTAAATCAAACTAATTCTTAAATTACTTGAATTTATTCATTTACGAGTATATCCAACTCAACCTATATATTCTTGGTTCAAGTATCAAGTTTGAGTTTCTCAATCCGCAAACCCATTGACTCAATTGTTGATGTGACACTAATGATTTCTTTTTTTATTTACTATTATTATAAATAAAAATGTAAAATTAGTATCCCACTATTAACGAGAAGTTTGCCAAAAAAAATTATCCAACACCAATAATATTATTAGACCAACGAATTTACTTAATTCTAATACTAAGTGTTATTTCTTAATTTCTTTTGTATCATTTTCAACTTATGTATTTTATGAAAATAACGTGTGTCTTGTGTAATTTTATACCATTATCAAGTGTTATCTTATGAATGAATTTTATTAAATATTATATAATATATTTCATTGAATTTTAAAATTGAATGTAATTTGTGTTTAATTGTGCTACACTTTTTTATAACAAAAAAAGTTATCAAAAAATTGCTTTTTATTTGAATTACAACCCGCGAACCCAACCAAACATAACTCATAAATGAACAAATTTATTTGGGTCAATTTTGACCATAAAAATTTGAGTTGACGATAAATCAAATTCATTGAAATTTGAACGGTCGAATAACAAATTATGACAAATAAAATCCAACTCAATCCGTGTACACCGCTATTCACTTATTCACGGTTAAAAAAAATTGACCATTAAATTTCTAGAAAAAACCTATCAAGTAATACTAACTAAATTAACAAACAACATTTTGCTTAAAGTATAAAAAAAATCAATAAATTCTTAACCTACAAGTGTGTTAAGTTAAATGTTGTTAACTGGAAACCATATGGTAATAATAATGTTTAGGTGACACATCTAGATATTACTGTTTCACACGTAGACATTATGATCTTACTATAAGGTAGCGTGAACGTAAATCAATAAACTACACTGCATCAAACATTAATTTTGATGATTAAAGTGTGACATAATTTATTTCCCTTTTCAAATTGGAATTAGAACAGTAATTTTTTTTAGTACGGCACATTGTTGGAAGTGGAACATGGCATGATTGGCATCAAATGTTGGCATTTGGAAAAGTTGTTAGTTGGTGGTGCTTTTAAGGACATCTCTTGATGCGCTTTCATCATGTTCAAGAACCCTATTTCATAACTTTGTATGCCACTCCTACACCTTTTTCTTTACCATTTACTTCACATTCAAGCATTAATCAATTTCTTTATTTATCCACTCAAAAAAAGAAACTTTTTTATTTAAAAAAATTTGCTAACCCAAATTGATGAGTAACACGTTAATATTGCATGCATCGACACCTCTGAAAAATGTGTATGAGTAACAAGTTTATATGTGTCAGTGTCCCAAATTAAGTTGAGATCAATGTAGTATTAGTATTACATCTTAGGTCACACCTTTGGTGAGGAACATTTTACTAAGGGGAACAAAATCACTAGCTTTGAGTTTAAAATTGTAATAAAGCAAATAAGTGCTTTTTTCACTTTAGCTTTTTCTGTGCTGCATTATTCTTGGTTGTGTTGTGGATCATATATTTTTATCAAAGCCTTAGCTGTATTCCTTTCTTTTTCAAGTTTCATTCCATATATAAAATGAAAAGAGTAAAAGCAAGTTTTTCATTATTCTTCATTAAAATATAATAATAATAAAAATAATAATAATAATAATAATAATAATAATAATAATAATAATAATAATAATAATAATAATAATAATAATAATAATAAGTCTCTAATAAAATTCAGAAAATGCTAAGTATGATTAAGAATTTAAGATATACTAGTATTAATATTATTATACCAGCACTCTAACTGGTGAAGAAAAATCCAGTAATACAACATGAGATAAACAAAAAAAGATTCAACAACTTAAAAAGGTACAATAAGTTGAAAATGAAAATGACTTAATTGAATGTATAATCACTTTTTTTTCAAACTGGATTCTACTTCACCAATACTTCCACTAAGTGCTGTTTGTTTGTTTCTTTGATTTCTCTCAAAACTCATTCTAATAACTCCTCTTGTCCTTCTGAAGGACACTGAATCAACTCCAATATATTGATAACCTCACTCATATCAGGCCTATTTGATGGAACTTGTGATGCACAAATCAATCCCAGTTTTATCACAGGAATCGCTTCTTCAGCTGCAAAATTACCTAAAAGCTTTTCATCAACACATTCCTCAACTTTTCCTTCTTCCAATGCACCCCTCACCATGTCACATAGAACCACCACATCATCCTCCATGTACTCCACAGGCTTTTTACCTGTTACTATCTCCAATATAAGGATTCCGAAACCGTACACGTCGCATTTCTCGGTTATCTTGACCGTGCGGCAAGCGAACTCGGGTGCCATGTATCCTAGCGCGCTTTGGATTTTGCTGCTTAATACGCAATGGTCTAGCATTGGTAAGAGCTTCACCAGGCCGAAATCGCCTATTTTTGGTTCGTCTGAAACGTCGAAGAGGACGTTGGTTGATTTGAGATTGTAGTGGATTACGTTCGATTCATGTAGATGTGATAGTCCTTTTGCCATGCCGAGAATAATCTTGAACCTTTGTCGCCATGATAAGACGTTTTTGGTTTTATCGCCTTTATCGCCGTGTAGAAGCTTATGCAAACTACCGCTTGATTGGTACTTGTAAATGAGGAGCTGCAACGAAGAAGTCCAGTAGTAGCCTTCGAGTGCTAGAAGATTATCGTGACGAATCTTCCCAAACCGTTTCACTTCCTTCTCGAATTCTTCTTGGGACTTGATCAAACTCGAGACTGTAAGCTTTTTTATCGCAACAGCATGCCCGTCTCGTAGAAACGTGCGGTAAACAACTCCGAATCCACCACGGCCTATTTCACTTTCTTTGTTAAGGAGATTGTGAGCTCCATCAGCAAAGTCTGCATCACCGGAAAACATCACAAGCTTGCCGTAGTTCGGATCATTTGCCGGCGAGTTGCTATAGTCATCGCCACCGGAGAACGCAAACGGAGCAGCAGCACGTGCCATTGAGGAACGCGCACGCATGTTTAGGAAAGTGATAGCGACGACACCAACGGCAATAAAAGCAGCTGCACCGATAGCAATAAGAGCAGATATACTGAGTATGATCTTGTGTCGGTGATATTTCGAGGAAATGCTGGAGTTGGAAGCAGAAGAATTCGGATTCAAGACAATCGGTTTGGGATGAACCGATGGACAGGAGTGGTTGACAACAGAACCGCACAACAATGAGTTACCGGCTACAGATGAGGAGGAGATGGTGTTGAAGAAACCGCCGACCGGTAACTCGCCTTGAAGGTGGTTGTAGGATACATTAAACGATAAGAGATTCGAAAGATTCGTTAACTCCTTCGGTAAACTTCCAGAGAGTTTGTTCCACGACAAATCTACATGCCGAAGATTCGTTAGGTTTGCAATGCCCTTAGGAATTGAACCAGTAAGCTTGTTGTGAGAAAGAACCCTGCAAAATTCAAACGAAATCGTCGACTTTATTTCATCTTCTGTAATAAAAAACCTTATACATAAGCACTTAACTAAATTGTTTATCCAAACAGAAACTTTGTAAAGAACAAAACATGAAAATAAAAGACAACTATGCTATGAAATTAGAGAACTTACAAAGATGTTAGAGCCGAACACTTCGCAATTCGATCTGGGATTCTCCCTCGAAGTAAATTCTTCTGTAGCCTCAATTCATTAAGTAAAACCGCGCCTTCGATTTCAAAAGGAATGCTTCCATTAAGTTTGTTACCACTCAAATCAACAATGTATAGCGATTTGAGCTCACCGATACCAACCGGAACAGAACCATAGAACTTGTTCGAAGACATATTCAACAGCTTCAGGCTACGAAGACCGCCGATACCAGATGGAATTCCACCAGAAAATCCATTGGAAGACAAATCCAAAACCTCGAGACCGTGATAATCACCCTTCGTAAAAATCCACGACGGAAGATAACCATCCAAATTATTACGACTGATATCGAAAGCCGAAAGATTAGTACAGTTTACCATCGAATCGGGGAACTTTCCTGTCAACTGATTCCTAGAAAAATTCAACCTTTGCAGCATTTCTAGTTTCCCTAACGACTTCGGAATCCAACCCGAAAATCTATTCGAAGAAAGATCCAAATTTTCGAGACCTTTCATCTCGCCGATCCAATCAGGAACATTACCAGTGAATGAATTTCCTTGCAAACTAAGAGATTTACATGAACCAAGTCTTTGCATTGATTGTGGAATTCCACCAGAAAGAAAATTACCACTCAAATCAAGTGATCTCAAACCTACACAACCACCAATCTCCTCGGGAATTCGACCGGTAAATCGGTTTTTCCTCAAACTCAATTCCCTCAAATCATACAGATTCTGAATCCCCTCAGGAACAATCTCTCCCTCAAGCAAGTTATTTGAGACATCAAAAGACTGTAAACCTCTCAAAACCCAAACCTCAGATGGCAACTTTCCATGAATTTGATTACAAGAAAAGTTAACATTCCTCAAAGATGCACAACTACTAATAGACTCAGGAACATTACCTGAGAGATTATTCTCAGCAAAGTTCACATTTTTCAAAGATCCACATTGCTGAAAAAACTCCTCAGGAATAGACCCTTGAAGATTGTTATCACTGAAATCAACAGCTTCTAAGCCTCCAAGCTTTGGAAGATCAGGGTTTATGAAACCTGTGAAATTGTTACCCTTGAGTGATAATGTTTGAAGAAACTGTAACCTCAATAAGCCTCTATCAATGTGACCTGAGAGAGAGAAACCATCAAGAACAAGAGAAGTGACTCTATTGGTTGAAGAATCACATTTCACACCTTCCCAATTGCATGGTGTGGAATCATCATCATTCCATGAAGATAGTTTGTGATTAGGGTCTTGTAAACCAGCTTTGAACACAATTAAGCCCAATATATCATCATTGAAAACAGGATCATCAACAGAAAACACTGGAATTATTGTAACAAGTATGAAGAAAAACAACAAATTCATCATAGAATGAAACGTGTCTATGAACTTCAAAAGGAATGGTTTTTCTTCATGAAGTTTGATAAAGGTTTAACCTTTAGCAATTACTAGTAAGAGGAGAAGTTTCTTCTGAGGTTGAAAGTTCCAAAACTCAATGGATATAAACAAAAAGAGAAGAGAAGAAAGAAACAAAAGAGAAAGGATTAGACAAAAACCATGTGAGAATGAAGAGAATGAAGGGAAAAAACAAAGTAAAGTGAGTTGAAGAAAATCACTTTTTTTCAGCTTTTTCACTGTTGAGAATTTTGAAAACCCATTCTATTCAAAGAGGAATGAAAACATGTTCACACTAAGCAGTTAGTAGAACAATCAACAATGGACTTTTATACTAAGAATCAAATCAAAAGAAATGGTAAAAATTTGATTTTTATTATTTTTAAACTTTTTTTGAGATAAAAAAATGATTTTTTTTTTAATCTAGATTTTGATTTCCATGGAAAGCGGCGAAAGGGACTCAAGAGTGAAGAGATTAAAGAGAAAAAACATTGGTGGGTGGAAGCATTGGGAGTTGAGAAGCCATTAATAGTGTGTGAGAGAGAGAAAGAAGAGAGAGAGTGAAAGAGAGAGAGAGAAAAAGAACATAAAATAATTGTGTTTGAATAAATGTAATGATTCAATGCTTCTTTTATGTCTTATGGTTAGTGTCAGAGAGAGTAAAGTGAAGCATTTAAAGCTTCTAACATCAAAGACAGAGAAAGAGTGTGTTTGTGTTTATGTGCCATGTGTGTTTCTAGCACAATAGAAGCTTTTTTATTTGTTTATTATTTATTTGTTTTTTTACAAGTTTGAGGTGTTGTTTTCTAGTCTTGTAGAGGCAACTAGTGTGATACCCGTGCATTCGCACGGGTACCCGTTCTGGCACGCTTATTTTGTTCAATATTTTATTTTTTTATAGAAAAAATATATTTTGATCCATTGATCAATAACTTCATGTTTCCGTTAATATTTAATATTTTGATCAATAATTTTAGGTTACCGTTAATATTTAATATTTTGATCACTAACTTCATATTCCCATTAATATTTAATATTTTGATCAGTAACTTCATTTTCCCGCTAATATTCATTATTTTGATCAGTAATTTCGTATTCCCGTTAATATTCCAAATTTGTTCCCGTTAATATTCCAAATTTTGATCAGTAACTTCATATCCCCGATAATATTCATTATTTAGATCAATAACTCCGCGTTCCTGTTAATATTCATTATTTTGATCAATAACTTCGTGTTCACGTTAATATTTCAAATTTGTTCCCGTTAATATTCAAAAAATTTATAAGTAACTTAATGTTTATGTTAATATTCAAAAAATTATCAGTAACTTCGTGTTCTCGTTAATATTTAATATTTTGTCAATAACTTCGTGTTCTCGTTAATATTTATTATTTTGATCAGTAACTTCGTGTTCCCGTTAATATTCAAAATTTGGATCAAGTAACTTAATGTTTCCGATAATATTCAAAATTGATAAGTAACTTCGTGCTCCCGTTAATATTCAATATTTTAATCAATAACTCCGTGCTCCCGTTAATATTCAATATTTTGAATATTAACGGGATACCCGTGCATTCGCACGGGTACCAGTGTGGTACGCTCATTTGTTTTAAATGGTTTATTTTACATAGAAAATTGAATAAAATAGTTAAATAAAAATTGTATGAAAAAATAAATATGAAGATATGAAAGAAAATTGATACGCTCATTTGTTCCAAAAATATAATAAAAATAAAATATATATTTTTTAAAATATATAATAAATCGATGTCTATAATTCTTTCAATATATTAAAATCTTGGATAGGATTGGCCTATAAATTTAACAAAAACTCTTGTAAATTTTGTACGTTATTGCATTACCAAGTGTCTCAGTTTAATAGTATTGCTGAGCAAATGTCAAAGGTTAAATTTAGAACAGGTTTATGCTGCTAAGCTTCTTGTGTTTCTTGTGTCTAGCTGCAACCAACACTTGAGCAATGCTAGATAATATGTTTCCTTCAGGGTGTACATAAGCATAAACTCTAGAGTACCAACAAAAAGAAAACTATAATTGAAATTAACATAGAGTGTGAAAATTGCATAAGCGAGAGTCCAACTAACATAATCCTTAATATAAACCTCAATAGTTTGGTTGGTTTATGAACATGATTATTGTTTGTGTTATGTAATACAAACTATAGAAACTGCTACTTCCATGTCTTCCTTCAACCGTGTTAATATCAAATATCAAATTGATCAACAGCAAAGGGAATGCTGCAGGGTCTAACTCCACCAAAAGCTCAATAAATTTTACTATGTTTCTTTGGTGAAACTATTCCAATCAAAGTTATAGTTTTTGCATGTGATATTTCTAATTAAAAATGAAAGCACAAATCATTACTAACTATGCAATTGAGCTTTACAACTTTTAAAGTAGCATGAAACTCCCAATATACAAAGATTACTAAACTAATTGATTAACCAATTCCAATTCAGTTCAAATATAATATGGAAGTCTCAATAGAATCTTTATTATTTTTCTACACGAGTATAATATTTTTTAAAACTACAATCAGTTTCACGGAAGTCATAGAACCTTTGTCATAACATATCAAAATATTTGAACCATCTTGAAGAGAACTCCTTGAAGGGAGAGCAGAAACCATTTTGCTTCTCTTTAAGCATAGATTTATAGGGCCTCCACAATCTTTATTAGATATAAGCAAAATCCAATTAAACCGGTAAGTTCACGTCATGTTTACATCTCGATCCTTGATGCTTTTCAGTCACAATGTTGCCATGACAACGTCTTTATCGAACCGAAGCCTGTAATTAATTATTGTATTATTGTTTGTGCTTACTATTCTGACAGGATGTAGGGAAAGGTGTTCTTGAAATTTATTAAAGAATACTTGAAAGTTTGGCCTTAACAGTACTATCAAGAATCGAATATGTACTCCATGCAGATTGCCAAACAGTAAGTCTATCACAAGAAAGAAGAAGCAGTGTAAGAAAGTTTGTCACAAGCACTATCATTATTATGTAGATTTCTATAAACATAAAAACAAATACTTGAGTAAACAATCACATGATAGTCATACATGTATGCAAAGAATTTTCAATGAGCAGAAGTAAATAATCACAATCATCATGTGGTTCCTTTCATTCCCCTTTTTAAACAAATATGTAGACTTTTGAAGAAAACATATAGTAGTTCAAAAAGCATAATTCCATCCTGTCTTTCTAATAGTCCTTTCTTAGAACCTCATCCATCCAAGGTGGTTTTGTGTGCGTATATGTTTTTTAGGGGTAGTATGCATATGACATGTTAACTAAAATGATCAGTACCAAACCAAACATATCTTGTAACCACAGTCATATACACAAGCATGGAAGCATTCCTGCATAGGAAGGAATGAAATCATCATTAATTTTCCTACATCCCTATCACATTACGCCTTTGTTCATCTAAGAGTATAAAAGCGTGACGGTGATCACGCTTACGACGACTTGGTTGGCACGCACTATAAAAGCAAAAAGACTCAGTAGAAGCATGAACTATACAGAGAGCCCAACTATACAGAGAGCAAGAAGACTAAGTAGAAGCAAAAAGACTTAATTTAAGTTTTCTTTTACCAATCTTCGTCAGAGATACCTGTTGCTCTTTTACTATAAATAAACGGACAGTGTTTGAACATTATTTGCTTTCATATAATACAACATCGGAACATCGAAGATCATGACAAACTCTTTCTGTCGCAATCACGCCAGACTGGATATCAGCATCAACATTGCATATAGAGGAACTTGAGAACCAACTGTACAAAAAATGTTTGAGTTAAAAGAGATATTGAGTATGAATTCGACATGTAACATGGTTAAAATCAGGTCAATTACCCGTACGAGAAACGTTCAGGAGGACCTCCAAGTCGTCGACAGGCAATGCCACCAATGTCATCATAAGCCACTAATACGCCTACACACAGTCGGTCCTTTTTAATACATCTATAGTTTTAACACCATAATCCGTCTTTTACTAATTCAAAAAAGGCTTAACACCATAAATTGTACAATACACATACTGAACACAGTAGAAGCATATGCATAAAATATCACAGAAATACTATGACCAAAGCTCATACCGTCGATATCAACTGCCATAGGCTATCGTCATCAACTCCCTCCGATACTCCCAGCAGAATATGACATACGGATGCTAGAAAAACAGCAAGCTAAAAAGACACTTTGCAAGCTAAAAAGACACTTCGCAGAAGTTTACATCTACCCCTGCCTATCTTGACTTAGAACAGAAGCAAGACAGAAATATACTAAAAATATATCATGAGCCTGGAATCTCCAATTATTATCTTTCAACTAATGTGGAAGAACAGAAAAGCAAGTCGAAAGTAAAGCACTCCGGTAGTCAAGAAGTATCCCTTGTTCATTGAAATGATAAAGAATGAAATAATGTTCATATTTCATCCCATGATAAAGCACTGCGGTAGTCAAGAAGTATCCCTCGTTTAATACTCTACAATGATTAAAACTAACTAATGAAAGATTGAGCTCTTTAAGTTAGGATTTGTGATTTTACATTGTAATCATACATATTAATCTCATCTTATATGTCATAATTTCAGCCATGAGACAGGCTACACCTAACAGAGAATGAGAGGAAATTAAGAGGAACGGAAGACCGGGAATCACTTATTCCTTGTTGTCTCTGATAATCAAACATCAAAGCCTCAGCCACATGTTTCCCCTCATCATAGCAACTACGAACTCCTGTTTTGGACACAATTAATTTCTTAGTTAAGCTACATTCTCATATTAGCTTCTTAAGTCAATAACTAATTTTCATATGTCAATATAAACAATAATCAAACAATAAGAGAAATAAGAACTAATATGTCAACAATAGAATGTTATTGAATGGATTAGGAACCTTTGATTAATACCTTTCAAATGTCAACAACAAAATGCTATTGAAAAAGAAACCATCATATTAAATGTCAACATCTAGGACAGAAACCTTTGATTCCATTCACTTCCAACAGAAACACAGCACGAAGCCTATTGAATGGATTAGGAACCAAAACCTCATTCAACTGCAGAAAACAATACATTACCACTAATCAAATCTACATAACAGAAGTGTGATATAACATAAGTAAGGTAGTAAAAACTGATGGTCATTAATGATTTCAATAACCTTGGAATGGAGTTTATTAAGTTATGAAGTACATCGGCATGTGTTGAACCCAATATGGAGAAAAATAACCTGCACTATTGATGCCATGTAAGTATCAACTATGGAAAGAAGATGTTGCGTAAATTACTTTACAATGTCTCATAGAAAGTCCTCATCATCACTTCTTAAAAACCAAGACAAATGCAATATTATATCACAGGCCAATCATTAAAAACATTCCATTTATAAAAATCTATTTAACAGTACTGATGATAATGAAGGAAAATCGGTGTGTTTAGCGGGAAAGAAATCCTTCAATTTCTATCAGTGGGAAAACTCGTCTCAGGGTATTTTTTCAGGAAGTATGTACCACTGTAAATTATTTACAGTGTTATTCTCTATGAATATCCAATTTAAGGAAAATCTAAGATGATGAATGATGATTACTCGACAGGCTAGTCGGACAATAACATCTTCATTATATAAATGCAAAACCAGACGAAGAATAGTCGCTTCTGCGTTTGCAGGAAGCACATCCTTCTTATCATGTGTGATTCGATCAGAAATTTGTTACCTCTAAACTCTTAAAGCAGAGATCTCACGGATCTATCGCTTGATCAGAAAGAATATATTCTTGCAGCCATCTTCAATAGTTATGGTAAATACTAAGAGGGGTTAGAAAAAGTTTATTTGAGCTTATGACAATAGGTTATATTGAGCTTATGAAAGCAATTGCTAACAGAGCATCAATGACTGGAAATGATTCCTCAAACCTATAGAGAACTTCATACACAATGCTGCTAGAATCACGAATGCTGCTAGAATCATTTAACCACTAAAGCATGAGCAAAAAGTTTATCATGAAAATAAGATAGAACAAAGTTTAGGAGAGATACGGCTAAGTGGAATAATGAGACTGCTACTGAATTAAAAAGTGCATAAGAATAACTTTGGCTTCTCAAATAAATGAATACAATCATACACAAAGTGGCTACCTGTTTAGCTTATATTATAACTTCCATTTTGGATCTGTTTTGCATCCTGCTGTTGTTATAATTGGTTGTTGAATGTGGAATAGCAATGGAGTTAGATTCAATACCTTGAAGCAGTGAAACCAGAATTCTGAAATATAAAAACATACAATTACCCCAAAATAGTACAGTTTTGGTCAGTTAATACATGTGTATCTAAAGATATTCATGTCAATTACAGAGCCAACTCCAGTGCCCGAAATTCAAAGTGAAGATCATCTATTCAAAAACAGAAACACGGTAAGCAATTCTATACAATAATTACCTCGATCGAAAAACTTTACAATTATACAGCAAAAAAGGAAGAATCCTTACCAGACTTTTATTTCCTGAGCCAATTGCATAACTGTGACATGTACCGACCGACAGTACCATCCAGTGAATTCATGAGAATCACTTTATGCGTAGTAATTATACACCTGATTTGCTAAGGTTGACAACAATCTCCATCTCTCTTCCTAATATGGAAGAAAGATAAATAAAGATGATATTGTAGTGTCATGTATTTAATACCTTGAAGAAGGTCTAAATTGCAATTACATGAAACCTGACATAAACCCTTGCTCTACAAATCCAACCAAGGCATCACAAAAAAAAAAAACACCAAAAGTTACACTTAATAGAGAAACTGCTAAGCAGAAAGAAGAAACAGGATAACATAATACCTTCACCAACTCACCCCCACAATAAACCATCAAACTCTGCTGCAAGCCTACAATCCATAGCAAGCCTTAAACCTTATAACTCTATCTGAGTCATACAATACATAGTAATACATATTCAGAATTAATGACTAAAATAATCAAAATAATCAGTGTGGATATGCAACGATAAACTACCTTCATGCGCAAAACAATTAGTGTCAATATAAATGAATGAGCTATAGCTTCAACATTCGGTTGGCCTAAATCCAAAAGGCAGAGAGAAGTTGGCCCATTTGATCTTCGCTAAGCTTCATAAGATATGGTTTCTGAAATCCAGTTCAATAATCTAAATAGTATTAAGAAAAATCACAATTATTAAACCTATTGATAGATATCAATTCAGCTACTTACCGTGTCAGTCAAATTCGTTGATCCTGTAGCCCTATCAATGATCGAGCTGCGTTTGTTACTCCTTATATGATAGATTAACCATTCTTTTTATTAGGAAAATACCTGCAATTTCTTTGCACTTTCAGCCATGAGTCCTCCTAATACTACGAATAGAAGTTGAATGCAAAATAAGCCATAGAAAGAACTCTTTCTCATATCAAATTTAACAGCAAATAAAGAAATTTACCCTGAGATATGAACACGACACTCCAATCATATGCAACCCGCTTACCGCTGTCTGTGTGGAAACCCATTTCCACCACCACCACACTAATCGTCGGTAACCCGTTGATGCCGCTACAGATCTGAATGTCAAAACATAAAAACCGATACAAATCAGAAATACATACAAAACCAAAGACACAATAATGTCTAACTACTCAACAAACAAACCGATACAAATCGAAGAAATTTCATAAACAAAAAGTGACGGATCTGCAAATCCTAAGCCATGAAAGTGTCAGATCTGGAAACCCTAAGACATGAAAGTGCTCGAAACTATTGTAGATACGGTGGCTGCAGGAAGGTGAGATTCAAAACCCATAAAGATTACATTTTTCCAATGAATATAACAAAACAAAGAAAATCGATGATTCAAAATCCAAAAAATATTGAATTTTTCCAACAAATATACAAAAAGAAAGAAAACCCTAAAATTGAAATCTCAATAACTATCAAACATACCATTGAATCAGCAGATGTGGATTATTTAGACCCCAAACGGTGAAGATGAAGCGCAGTTTGGTGAAAAATGGAAAGATGAAGATGAAGCGCAGTTTGGTGAAAATGAGGATGGAGAAAAGGGGAAGAAGGAAGTAGAAAGAGGAGAAGATGAAGCGCAGCTTTTTTGGTTTTGTTGCAAGAAATGAGTTAGGGGACTCCATCATAGAAAGAGCAAGACTTTGTAATACAGCATCCACGTGGCTTCACAAATGAGCAGAGGGGCATTTTTGGATTTTCCAGAACAACTATCTTTCTTATATTGTAGATATGAATATGACTATAGGAGTGGCATTAAACATGATTATGATGTTTAAAATGACATGTGGAATTATAATATTGAAAAATATAAATGTTTGTCTTCTTGGTGAAGATTTGTCTCTTATAGAAGAGATTGAGTCAAAATCTTGCTATGTAGAAATCTAGTTATTTCTTATTTTAATGAGATTTTGGGAATTAATTTATCTAATTTTTAATGTTGAAAAAAGAAAATTATACTATATTTTTTATAATTTAAGTTTTTCTTAGCATAAATTAAAAAATTGCTTAATTGATGATATTTGTAAGAAAATTAAAATACTATTCACTTTTTAATGTAAAATTATAAATGTTACTAAAGGTGGGTGAAAGCTTTATAGAGTTGCTTGATTTGTTGAAATAAATGCTATCAAAAATAATAATTTATCGGATGGTTGTTATGAAATCAATAGAAGATATTTTGTCAAATAGGTTTGGAGTATATCAAAATACATGCATGTCCTAATAATTGCATAATATACAGGAAATAGTATGAAAATTTGGATCAATATCCGGAATATGGTGAGTTGCGCTACAAGTTGAAACACAACAATGGTGATGATAATGCCAATGTTAGTAAGAAGCGTCCTCTTGCAAAAGTGTTATGGTACTTACCAATAATTTCAAGGTTCAAGGGACTTTTTGCTAATGCCAGTGACGCATAGAATATTAGATGGCATGCAGATGAAAGAAAATGTGATGGAAATATTTGTCATGTAGCCGATTCTTTGCAATGGAAGAAAATTGATTCGTTGTTTCCGAATTTTGGCCTTGAGCCAAGAAACCTTAGGTTTGTGCTTGTCATAGATGAAATGAGCTCCTTTGATAATTTGAGTACTAACCATTCTTCGTGGCTCGTTCTTCTCACGATTTACAACCTATCTTCTTGGTTGAGCAAGAAGCGCAAGGATATGTTGTTAATTATGATGATTTTTGGACCAAGACAACCTGAAAACGACATAGATGTTTATCTAAGTCCATTAATTGAAGATTTAAAACTTTTGTGGAATAAGGTCTTGACGTTCATGATGCATATTCTAGTGAAAAGTTTAAGATGCGTGCAATATTATTTTGCACAATCAACGACTTTCCCGCATATGGTAATTTGGTTGGATACAGTGTCAAAGGACATAAAGTGTGTCCTATATGTGAATATAATTGTTTTCACTAGTTTGGGTTTGAAAAAAACTGTTTACCTTGGGCATTGAAAATTTCTAAAATCTGACCATCCTTATTGTAGATTACGGAAGACTTTTAACAGATAGCAGGAGTTTGAAATTGCTCTTATACCTTTAACTGACGATGAAGTTTATCAATGACAAGAACACCTTACTGTTGTCTTTGGAAAGAATAAAAAAGGTCTCGTTGAAAGAAATATTTGGAAAGAGAGATCGGCGTTCTTTGATCTTCCATATTAGTCTAGCCTCGATGTAAGACATTATCTTGATGTGATGCATGTGGAGAAAAGTGTTTGTGATAGTTTGATAAGAGCACTTCTAAATATTTCAAGCAAGACTAAAGATAATAAGAGTTCTCGTTTATATATAGTGGAGATTGGTATACGACAGCCGTTGAATCTAGAAATAGAGGAAAAATAACTTAATTGTCTTCGGCATGTCACACTCTATCTAAAAAGGAAAAGAAAAGTTCTTGCGAGTGTTTGCATGGTATCAAAGTTTCCCAAGATTACTCATCAAACATCAAAAAACGTGTATCAATAGAAGATATCAAGTTAATTGGCTTAAAATATCACGATTGTCATGTCTTGATGCAACAACTTCTACTAGTGGATATATGTTACATCCTTCTAAAAAATGTAAGAATAATTATAACCAGATTGTGCTTATTCTTCAATGTTATATGTAATAATGTTCTTGATTTAAAAAAATTAGATGAATTAGAAGTTGAGGTTGCAATAATCTTGTGTCAATTGGAGATGTATTTTTATCTATCATTTTGACATTATGTTTCACTTATCTGTTTATCTAGTCAGATAAATCAATTTTTTTGGTCCAGTTTATTTAAGATGAATGTATTCAACAGAGAGAGATATGAAGATCTTTAAAAGGATATACGAAGAATCATTGCCGACCGGAAACTTCGATCATTGAAAGGTACATCACAGAAGAAGTGGTTGAGTTTTGTTCAATCTATTTTTCAGAAACAAAGCCTATAGGAATTTCAAAGTCTCATCATACCGACAGATTTGGAGGTAGAGGTATTCAAGGTTTAATGTTAAGTCAATGGCTCGAGATGTAGTTCTTGAAACACATTTCTATATATTGAATAATCATATTGAAGATGAACCTTACATAGCTACTCACAAAATAATTATAAAGAAAAAATATCTCTGAATGAATGACAAGTGGTTGTTGATGCAACATAACAAGAAATTCATAAGTTGGATTAATAAGAGAATTTCTAATAATGATAGTGCATCTGAGGTATTTAAATGGTTATCGTACATGCCAAAATTTAAAGTGATAACTTGGACGACATACGACACTTCTAATTTTTCCTTTTATACAAAAGCAAAAGATAACCGTATTACAATGCAAATTAGTGGGGTTATGGTTGAGGCCGAACCCATGTATTTCTCTAGTTTGAAAAATAAGAATCATATTTTGGCAACTAGTGCATTCTATGGTGTCATTGAGGATATTTTGAAGATTTGCTTTTTTATTTTCAAAGTATCTTTATTTACATGCAAGTGAATTCCCAATAACAATGGTGTACAAATTGATGAGTTAAGATTCACATGGTTGACATTGGATGATCAATTATTTTCCAAGAAAATATACATTCCTCATAGTGATGAAAATTTTGATAATCTTCATTCATAATTGGATTAAGTGTGTTTTTGGACCCTATAAATAATTCAAATTTCATTTTTAGTCCCTACTAAAAAAATGACATATTTCAGTTCCTATAAAATTTTTATGCATGCAGTTTTAGTCCCTGTTATTTTTTAAAATTTTGAAAACTGTTTAATTACCCTTAAAATTTTAAATTTTTGAATAATTTTTTTCATACGTGTTTAGAATATTATAAAATATTTCTTTATCAATTTATATAATTTTTTAAAATGAGAAGAATTAAATATGAATTTTTTAAATTTCAAAAGATAATGATAAAAGTAATGCAAATCTCGATTTAGAAATCAAATTTTGAGTCCCTTTTTTTTCGAGGAACTTTTTATAACATTCTAAACATGTCCGTAAAATAATCATTTAAATATACACATTGGTTTAAAAGTATGGACTAAAACTACGTGCAAATAATTTTGTGGGGACCAAAATATGTCATTTTTTTAATATGGACTAAAAATGAAATTTGAGATATTTATAGGGACCAAAAACATACTTAACCCTTCATAATTTAATGTAAGTTATAATTTCTATATTATTTACTAACAAGTATTATTATTTGAAATTATAGGTGCTTAAAGTCAAGGCACTAAGTGAAAAGACACCACAACACCAAAATACTATTATTTGATGTAATGATATGTATATTGTAGGTTGTTTTGTGTTATTTTGATTTTGATGTAATTTACAATTTTTGGTTCTTAATAGAATTTTGTCATTGATGTAATACCATTTTTTGTCTAATTCAATTCACAAATGTGTGTATTGGTGTTTCTAGTCTGATACGATTCAGAAAATCCAGGTTTAAAAATTGAAATTATGCAAAATAAAAAGTATATGTTAAAAACACAAATAATATAATAACAGTTGTTTAATACAACCGCTATTATAATTAGAGCATTATCTAGAATAATAAAACTAAAAAATGGTGTTGCTGGGTATGAATTCAGGACCTATAAATTATTTCACAATGATTGTTTAACACACCCATTGTGATTGTTAGAATAATAATGCAAGTGTGAGTAAGTGGAAAAATAGTCTCACAATGGATAAGAATGTGGTGAATGTTAGAATAGTAATACAAGTGTGAGTAAGTGGGGAAATAGTTCCTCATTGGATAGGAATGTGGTGACTTGAGCATATATAAGTGGAAGAACCCACTCACCTATCATCTTAAGGTTTTAGGTGGATAAATGGTGTGTCTCTCGCAAAGGTGCATAGTCCTACACTATGTATCAATGTTCGAGAAAGGGATCGACTCACTTGTATAAAAAAGCCCAGGAAGTGGTGTCCTGTTGCAAGGTGTTAATGACAGTACAAGTGTGAGGAGGAGCATTGTGGACACACACTTGAGGGTGTCTGTTAGAATAATAATGCAATTGTGAGTAAGTGGAAAAATAGTTCCACATTGAATAAGAATGTGGCAACTTGAACATTTATAAGTGGGAGAACCTTCTCACCTATCACCTTAAGGTTTTAGTTGGATAAGTGGTGTGTCTCTCACAAATGTGTCTAATCCTACACTATGTATCAATGCTCCCAAATAAACCCCCCCAACAAATGATATCATGAGCCTTTGGTTCGATAAAGGGGCGGGCTTACTTGTATCGAAATGCCCAGAAAAGAGGTGTCCCGTTAAAATCAAAATGCCCAAGAAGAGGTGTATTGAAATGCCCAAGAAGAGGTGTCAACAATGGTACAAGTGTGAGGGGGATCATTGTCGACTCACACTTAAGGGGGGTGTTAGAATAATAATGCAAGTGTGAGTAACTGGAGATATTGTCCCACATTGGATAAGAATGTGGTGACTTGAACATTTATAAATGGGAGAACCCACTCACCTATCACCTTAAGGTTTTAGGTGGATAAGTGGTGTGTGTGTCTCACAAAGGTGTCTAATCCTACATTATGTATCAATGCTCCCAAGTAAACTCCCCCAACAAATGATATCATTAGCCATTGGTTCGAGAAATGGACCGGCTTACTTGTATCGAAATGCCCAAGAAGATATGTACCGTTGAAATCGAAATATTCAAGAAGAGGTGTATCGAAATGTCCAAGAAGAACAGGTGTCAACGACGTTACAAGGGTGAGAGGAAACATTGTGGACTCACACTTGAAGAGGAGTGTTAGAATGATAATGCAAGTGTGAGTAAGTGGAGAAATAGTCCCAATTTGCATAAGAATGTGGTAACTTGAACATTTATAAGTGAAAGAACCCACCCACCCACTCACCTATCACCTTAAGGTTTTAGGTGGATAAGTGGTGTGTCTCTCACAAAGGTGTATAATCCTATATTATGTATCAATGCTCCCAAGTAAACTTCTCCCAACAGTTATACGTAACTCGCTATCCAGTTTACTACAACGGTCAATAGACTGTGGTTGTAAATTACATATTTATTATTATCTTATTCAACCTCATAACAGTTAGTCAACCGTAATGGTATCTCTAATTACCAACTGTTATGAAATATATTTTCTATAGTAATGAGAGCTTAAAATCGAAATCACACTAGTAGATTTATATAGTTGTGTATAGTTTTATTCAGGATGAGTAAAGTATATTCATGATGTAAATGTCAATAGGTGTTTTGATTTTCAATTAGTAAATTACAATTTTAAATATGTTCAATAAAAAAGAAAAACTTGTAAGCAACCTCTTATGCTAAAACAAACTAATTAAACACAGTTTATTTTTCAATCTAATTACAACTATCATTATTATTTTATTATAGGTTTTTATTGATAGTATTGTTTTATGGAGATAGTTGAAATACTAACAATTTTTTATGATATCACAATACTATCATTATTTCTCGTTTGTTTTACTCCCTAAAATCAAAATCCGTAGGAAAATTCGTAGAAAAACTTGCAGATTTTCCTGCGAATTTTGTCTTTAGGGACTAAACCGCAAACAAAAAGCATGATATAGGGACTCATACCAACAAAAAAAAACATACAGGGGCGACAATCAAAAATTCGCTAACTTTCTGGGACCAAAGGTGCATTTAAGCCACTTAGTTATATATCTTTGTCGGATGATGATAATTGCTCATTAGAAAGAAAAAAAAAAGTGTAGAGGACAATCAGGTTGTTGGTTACATGTTTGATGAAGAAACTGCAATGAATTATATAGTTGATTTGGAGAAAATTAATTTCAACGAAAGTAGCTTTGAAGAAATAATGAGATACCATTTCTAATCTCAAAGTTGAATTTATATTTTACAATTGAAATGGTTGTTTTCATGGATTTGTTAGTAGGAAGAGTAAGGTTGTTAAAAATGTTAATAGTGAAATAATTCAACAAACACTTTAGTGTCACTCAGAAGGAATCAAAGGTGATAAAATCTAAGTTTGTAAATAAAAAACATGAACATATACCAACAAGTGTGGTTGTCAAACAAAAAAAAATGTTGATTTCAAGTCTTGTAGAGGCAATAGGAGTATTAAATGGGATTATGATAATTATAAAGAAATGTAAATTAAAATATTAAAACATATAAATATTTGTCTTCATGGTGAAGATTTTTCTGTTATAGAAAAAATTGATTTAAAATTTTACTAGATAAAAATCTTGTTTTTCTTATTTTAATTCATCTAATTTTTAATGTTAAAAAATCAGAATACTAATACTTTCTTTCTATATTTTCATAGTTAAGAAATTTTTTATTTGATGGTATTTGTTAGAAAAAAAGAAGAAAAAACCCACTTTCTAATGCAAAAGATAATAAATGGAAAATTAATATACATTATAATTTGGATTTCTAAAACAGCAATTGTTTTAAAATTAAAAACAAATGTCAAAAACATCAAAATTTTAAAATAAAGAGAGTAATAAATTTTAAAGATAAAAATACACCATATCATACTAAATTATAATTATATAAATTACTCCATTAAATTTTCATCCAAAACATTCATCCCTCCAAATTATTTATTAATAATTAAATAATTAATTAAAAATATAATCATGAAGGATGTGATAGCTTAACTGATAGGTGCTAGCTGAGTTAAATGAGTATAAGTTAAAATTTAGAATTCAATCACTTATAACAATATTTATTTATATTTATATATTAATAGAAATAATTTGTTGATATTTATAAATCAACAATTTATTTTAAAAATTAAAAATATAATCATAAACTAATACTAAACTAAAATTAATGATAAACTAATAACAATTAAAAATCCTAGTTAAATTAATCTATTTACCATCTCTCAATTATTTATTAATAGTTAACTAAAAGAATATTTAATGTTCTTTAACTTTATTTAGTGTCTCACTTTCGTCAATGAATTAATAAAAGATCATATTTAATCTCTTAAAAATTGTTTCGTTAACCAACTTGATCCATTTTGTTAAATTATGTTAAAAAACGTTAAGTTTGACATACATGTCAATATTGTTGGAGTTATTTAATTTGACAGGATTTTTTATTTATTTTAATGTTGTTATTATTATTTTTAAAACTTAAATGTACTTTTGATCTTTCTATTTCGAAGTTTTTTAACTTTGAGTCATTCTATTTAAAAGGAGAAAATTTACCTACAATTTGTTAAGTGTGGTTTATGCTCTTAACCAATGAAAATATGACAAGTATATTTTAACATCATTTAAAGAGTGAAAATAGGAGAAAATTGCATATCTACAAAAAAAAAATTATATACTTGTCATATTTTTATCGGAAAATAATTAAAATCACATCTAGGAAATTGTATCTAAGTATTTTTCATTTTAAAACTCACCTTTTTGATCCGTCAACTTTACTTTCCTTGAGATTTTATTGGCCCCCTCCAATTTTACACATGTGGTATCCTCTTTAATGACGTGACACTTTTATAGTCAAGTCAAATTTTGTTTTATTTTTAACTAAAATTAGTTGTTTTTATTTTATAAATTATTAACATTTTTTTATATTGAACATTAATGGTGCTTGAGAGATTGGGTAAAAAATTCATTAATTAATATTATTTAAATAATTAATAAAAAATTTGGAAAAAATATTTTAGATTGTACACGTAGAATTGTCAAAATAAACTACTTGACCCTAAACGGATTGACCCTAACGGGGCTTGAACTTTTCAGGATCGGGCTAAAAAAACTATTGCAATATGGCTAAAATATTACTATCTGAGCCTGATTTTGTACAGACTTCGGGTTACCCGACCCTAAACGGAATTAAAATATATATATTTTTATACAAAAACTAAAACAGAAAACTTCAAATTATTTATTATAAAAACAATATTTTTTATTATTTTAAATATAATAGATATTTAAGTACTATATTAGTTTTTATAGATATTTTAATACATTTTTTAATATATTACATGTCGATAATAGAATATGAAGAAATTTTGAAATAAAACACAAAATTATTAAATATTAATTTGATTATATCAATGTATGATATTTAAAAGAGAAAAAATTTAGTAAGGTGAGAAAAATTAGTGTGTTATTTTGCTGTGAGACAAAATAAATATTAATATAATTTTTTAAAAGGCCAAGACAATGTTATATAATGTAGAAGCTCAATTGGGGCATGATGTAGGATGGAGTGCCTATGACATTGGTCAAATTTCTTGACGAATGCCACACTATCTTTTAACAAGCTAGGCCAAAAGTAACATGTTCTAAGTAATTTGCGTGTGAGAGCCCTACTACCAATGTGGCTACCGCATGCTCCTTGATGAACTTCAGCAAGGACTAGGGCAGTTTCATGTTCCCTTAGACACTGTAACATATGGAAGGCACTTTCTATCTTAGAGAGTTTTCCCTTTAAAAGAGTATACTTGGCGGTTTTCTTCAGAACCTTCTTTGTTTTCCCTTCATCTCGAGGGAGTTCGTCCTCCTGCAGATAACACACTATGAGAGACATCTAACTTAACTCTGGGAGACTTCTAAGGCGCATATCTCATTTTCCTCAATATTGGGAGCGACAAGAGTCTCTTGTATTACTGCTCGATCGTACCTCTCCGTCTTCCAGGGACGGACTCACTCTTGTAGCTATGTGGGCACAGACCCCCACTAAAATCTCAAATTGCTTTTTCTTTGTTCCAGTGTGAGTGATACAGGCTATGCATTATATATTAATATCAACATTGAATGTTATTGAAAAGCTCGTATATATTGAGATATCAATATGGTAACATATCAAGTTATAATTGCAATATGTCGATAATTTTAATAATTTTAGAATTTATATGAGAGTAATAAAAATGAAACAAATAATCCCTTGCTTCAAAACTATAAAATTCATTGGAAAATATTATTATACATATTTATAATTTAAAAAGGTAATATATTAAAATTTTCAATATTACAAATTTATGTATATTATTTTTGCCCCCACTTAATAAATTTTTTGGGTCCGTCGCTGCCGTCTTCAAGTTGGCGAGCTTGGATAGAATATTTTCTCTAAATTTTTGCTCCTTAGGTATATGTTTTACTTAAAAAAAATTAAATATTTGATGTTTTTTTGTTGTTTGGTACTCCCCAATGACTTGATTGGGGACTAATTGGGAATTACTTTTTGCCTTCAACCTAGAGGCACCCATTTCCAAGGAAAGAACCATACATGTGATAAGAGGTTTGTATTCGGCATGATTATTGCTAGCTTTTAATTCAAACTTCATTTCTTGTTTGATCAGTATGCCTTCTAGCCCTTCGAACACTAACCTGGTTGCACCCCCTTAACATTTGAGGCCCCATCAACTGACAGTGTCCATTCTGGGGGTGCCTCTTTGTCTATCGGCAAGCTGAATTCAACCAGAAAATATATTGGAGCTTGGTACTTGATGCTTTCTCTTGGGATATTAAGGATTTCATATTTAGAGACTTCCATCGCCTAAGATACCATTCTTCCCGCAAGAATTGACTTCTTAAGGACCTACCAGATAAGGTAGTTAGTTTTTACGAGTACTTTATGGACTTGAAAATAGGGTTGAAGCTTCCTTGTCGTGACGACGTCCATGGCTATCTTCTCGATCTTCTAATAATGTGCCTCGGCTCCTTTGAACACTTTCTTTACAAAATACATGAGACACTGTGCCTTATTTGTCTCTTGGACGAGTGGTGAGCTCATCGCCGGATCTATAACCGAAAGGTAGAGGAATAAAGGCCCCCCTCTTTCAGGTGAACGAGGAAGGTCTTTATTTTGGAGAGTTCCTTCTCGCATTCCCCCGCCCATTCAAACTTCTCATTCTTTTTCAGAGCAACCAAGATCTAAAAAATGAGAATTTGAGCATTATGTCTTTAGGATTACAAAATCAAACTTTTACATTAAATTACCACATCAAATGTATGTTTAATTATAATATATTTTAAAAAAATTATGAATGAATTTGAATTATTTATTTAAGTAATATAATTAATAAAAGTAGTTCTATAAAATTGACCGATAAATCACATGGATAAATGTCTAGTGTTGGCTATAAACAATAGGAGTATTATAATTAATGGCTTAAAATATCATATTTGTCTTACTGTTATTATCTTATTTACAACAATAAAAAATTGTTTCAAAATAACTTTATTTACTATGTTTTAGTGTCATACTAATTAATAATTAAGGTGAGATGAGTTACTCAATTGATATAAGTTAGTTAAGTTAGAAGGGGGATTCAAAGTTCAATCCTTGACAAAAAGGTAGGAAGGTAGCTCAACTAGTATGTTCTAGTTGAGATAAAAGAGAGGTCTAAGGTTTAATTTTTGGGAAAAATGTGGAAGCGAAAGTTCAACTTGTATGTGCTAGTTGAGTTAGAAGGGAGGTTTAGGGTTCAATCCTTGGAAAAAAGGTGGAAGGGGTAACTCAGCTAATATGTGCTAGTTTGAGTTGAGAGAAGTCTATGATTCATTTATTGGCAAAAAGGTGGGAAGGTTTTTCAACTGATATGTGATAGTTTGAGTTAGATGGGAAATCTAGGATTCAATATCTGGCGAAAATATGGGAGGGTAGCTAAAGTTATCTAGAAAAAATGTGTGAGTGGTAGGTCAATTGGTATGTGGTAATTTGAATTAGAAGGAAAGTCAAAGATTCAATCCTTGACAAATTTATTTCATTTTTATTTTGCCAAGAATTGAACCCATGACCTCTCTTCTTACTCAACTAACACATGCCAGTTGAGCTACCTCTCCCACCTATTGTATTTTGTATTTATTATAATGAGCATCAACTAAGTTAATTTGATACTTACCTCATCTTATTCTAAGAGTCTCATTTAAATTGTGTTGGGTCCTTAAATAGTTAATTGTATTAATTTTAATAATAAAATAAATTTTATTTATTGAAATATTCTTATTAATTATACTTAGTGGAGTAATTAGGTAGATTAGGTATTGTTCCATTCTAGAATTAGAATTAATGATGCAGATTCTTGAAGTGATGAGACATGTTACTCTAGTGCAGTTGCAAGGTATCTTAAGTCATTACGATGCAGTCGTGCGGGGTTGATCTAGAAGGTTAGCATTCCAATTCCTAATTTGGTCTTTGAGTAATGGATATGGAGTAAACATTAGGTTGGAAAATCATACTTATTTCCATGCTAATCGTGGTAGTTATATGATGGGAAAATTGGGCCTCATCGGTCTTAGGCTTGAGGTCAACCCATAACAATTTCCCTCAAGGCTTGCTATGCTATGGCACATATGAAGTTTTATGAGAACTCGCTTGGGCACACCTTATCTGTGATCCCGTGTTGAGGAGTGAAAAATATTTGGAGACAACTTCATTAAATTCCTATATAATCATTGAGACATTTCACATGTTATTATACACGTGGCCCTATGCATGTAGGTTAGGGCGTGACGCTTCATCCTAGAGCATTTGAGTGCACTCAAGTGTACTTATGTTTTTGGGGAATCATCTGGATTGTTGATTATTAACCTTCCACTTCCTTTTGTTTTGTGATTTTTATTTTCTTACTTCTTTTCATTTATAAGGGTCGTCTTGGTACTTCATTAAACTTTTGTTTTCTCTTGCATTTACTGTTTCTATTTGTGTAATCTCATCTCTTTTGTCTCCTACATTTAGGTGATCTTTGTTTTCATAAGTTCCCATTCTTTATTAGGGTTCTCACATTATCAATATTTCTATACTTTAACAAGTTTCTACTGCTTCATCTTTTATCCAGGTACCACTTTCTAACCTTTCCCTTTGTTATTTTATCTTCTTTACTATTTTCAATGGATAAACTAGGAGGTGCACTTAAGCACATGGACAAAGGTGATAGGGGTGAATCTCTTGTATCATATATTTACAAAAATCACGACATTCTTAATGACTAACCTTAAGAAACCAATGGTCGCATCCCAAGTCTAGTTGTTTTAAGTGAGAGTTTTGAGCCAGGAGGAGGTTTCATTGAGTGTGGAGACAACCCTCTTAGCCCCCCTAAAGGGAAAATAAGGAGAATTTCTACACTCCAAATTAAGTTGAAGCGGTCGCTTGCCTAACTTTATCATTCCAAGCATACAATGAACTAGACGCGGCCCTTGAATCCTAGAATAAGCAAATAACCTTCTACTTCACTGATTATTTTAGGGTACCATGTGGCCGATATCCTATTGATGAAGAAATTAGGGACCACTTCCTCTTTAGGGATAACAACCCAATTTCTAAATGGATTTATCTATTATGTGACAATTGGGACTACATGGTGAGACGAGGACGTGCAAATTTGGTACCACCTCCGGACACCAGGATCTATCATTCGGTAGATCCTAAGTTTGTGAGAACTGCTTTTGTTTTCAACACTGAGGAAAAGGTGGAAGATGCCTAGATAGAAGTGGGGCCTTCTTCAAATTTATGATGGAAAAATGACTTGAAGTCCTTATGGCATGTGTTATATCCCTTTATTTGAGTGTCATTTTACATGTCCAGATTCATGTAGCCCTTTGCTGGGTACAAAGAGGAATTGTTGATCCATATGAATATCGCTCCTTCTTAGCTCCATCCATTTGCCTAGGCATTATCCAAGATGTTTTAATACTGGTGCAAGTATTAGTATATGGGGTTGTCGATCACACTTTTCTTTAATTTGTTCCATGTGTCCCATACTTCAATGGGCTCTCTTTATGGGAAAGGAATCATTTCTCTCCGCCAATCAACCCAAATTTTCAGCATCTATATGGACAGTTGGAAAGGTTTGAAGGACCAATGTATTCTAGTGACCCTTTGAATCCAGGGGCTCATTATGTTTTCTATAAAGTTAGTAACGAGGTTACTGCTCCTGCCAAAGATACTACATCCTCATCTTCCAGGTGAAACGATAGGATTAAGAAATATTGGGCATGGATTTTTACCGAGATTCTTGTAGTTATCCTATCGCCAATGAGAAATTGACCCTAGAAGAGGATTAAGTGAAGGAGGGCATGATAACCTTCTGGGAAAACTTGGGTTTTGAGGAGGATAAAGGTACCAGAGAAGTGGGGGCAGTCAAGCAGCAAATACGGGTCATCAATTCTCGAGCTACCTTGGATGCTTCTAGTGCCAAAGAGAGGATATAAATTTTTGGTGAAAAGGGGGAATTTGCTTTACTTATACTTTGGTATTTTTGGATATTTGATATTTGACTATCAAACCAAAGTTGATGTCATTAATGATGAAGAAGAACAATCTGAGACACATGTTGATTATATGGTGAATGATGACTCTGTAGACCATGAGTAAGAGCCATTATCTTTAATCCACATGTATTGTCCTCCTGAGCATATCACAACCTTGAACTTGAATGAAGATGAGTCATCCTTAGATATCTCTTGTAACTCGTATATGTAGACAAAGGGCGCGTTAAAAGTAGGAAACATGTTTCGAACAAAAGAAGACTATGTGAGAGATATTAAAAAGTTTCACATGGAAAAATCTGTTGATTATACTATAGATCACAATGATGCGGAGATGTATGTCATTCGATGTCGTAACGTGCTCTACATGTTTCGATTGGAAACATCTTATAGAAGAGAAGTGATTTTTGGGAGATAAGTTATATGAGTCCATATCATACTTGTATTACCACTAATCTGATACAAGATCATTGTATAATATGCCAAGAAATCTTGCCTCTCGTTAGCAAGGACCCTTCATTGAAGGTGAGTACACCATATCGTTACATGATACAATTATAATCCCTCATATAGGAAGGCATGGATAACGAGGACTAAGGTTGTTGAACGAGTATACAGAAATTGAAAGGATTCGTACAAAGAACTTCCACAATATTTGGTGGCATTTGAGACATATGCTCTAGGAACTGTTGTAATTTTGGAGACTCTGTCGACATTTACCCCAAACAGAACTTGTGTTAGTGGAAATAGAATATTCCATTGACTCTTCTACGTGTATCAATCATGCATCAAAGGTTTTTCATTCGTCTAACCTATTATTCAAAATGATGGAAAATGGTTGTACTGAAAATGTAAAGGAACATTACTTATGGCAGTGACACAAGATGGCAACAATAGTATCTTTTTAATTTCCTTCGCTCTGGTTGAGGGTGAGACTGCTGGTGGCTGGAGTTTCTTTCTCAAGAATCTCCAAATACATGTTGCTTCGTAACCTAACCTATGTTTGATTTGAGACAAACATCCATCTATTAAGAGTGCATACAATAACCCTGATAATGGTTAGAAAGATCCTTCTTCTACGAATGCCTACTGCATTAGACATATTGCACAAAAATTTATGCGGGAGATCAGAAACAAGACGCTTCAGAAAAAAGTTGTGAATGCAGGGTATGCGTCAACTCAACCTTCATTCCAACACTACTACAAAGAGATAACATTGTCAATTGCGGATGCGTTAAGGCAGGTTTATAATATTCCTGTGGATAAGTGGACCACGGAATTTGACAATGGTCAACGATGGAGCCACATTATAACAAATCTTATAGAATCAATGAACTGTATCTTCACAAGCATCAGAAGCCTACTACTAACAGCGTTGGTGAGAGCAATCTATTTTAGGTTAGGGTCATATTTGGCGGCCAGAGGTTCAAAGTGGAGATCAGTGTTACAATTAGGACAATTGTTTAGTTAAAGTTGTATAAAATTTATTATGGAAGAAACTTCCAAAGCTAACACATGTGTGGTTACAATCTTTGACCAATATCACACTTTCAGTCTACAAAACACAATTGACCATAATGAGGGGAGGTCGAGGGGATGGTTGAACTAAATAGAGGTTGGTGCGACTGTGGAAAATATAAAGCCTTCTGTATGCCTTTCTCCCATGTTATTGCGACATGTTCTCATGCTCATCAAGACCCTTCCAAGCATCTATCTGCCATTTACAAAGTCATAAACATATTCAATATGTACAACAATAGCTTCTTAGTGGTAGAAAAGGAGGATTATTGGCCTACATATCAAGGGGACATAGTTTGGCACAATGAAAATATGCAAAGAAAGAAAAAAAATTGCCATAACAGCACGCGTATTCTAATCGAAATGGATTTACTTACAAAATGGTAAGATTATGTGGTATATATCGTCAGCTTGGACACACACAGAAACATTGTCCATATCTTGGAACAAGCTCCACAACATAGTTATTGTATGCACTCTAGATATATAATTGATTTTTTTGTAACCATGAAATTTCATATTGAATACAACTTTCGGTTACAACAAAACAAACACAAGCCTCCAAGAACAACAACACGAAGAACAAATAAAATGACTTAACAAAACAACATATCTAAGATATTACAACCATCAAAACAATATCATCTGACCTATACATCATAATACAGACATCATTGTCAATTTTAAATGACTCTCACGCATGATGTACTTTGTTATTATTGAACACCGAAACAAACCTATCAATTCTTCTAATCTTTCACTGTTTTGAATCTCTCTATCTAACCAACGACTCAAGCTTCTCACAAGATGCTCGAAATTCCGACTGTTCCAGAATCGCATCTTCATCGGAGACTTGAGAATCGAATAACAAGAATAACAAACCTGAACATCTCATTTAATAATCATGCTACTTTTAATAATCATGTTAGAAATTTTGAAGAAAAACTTAAGAATGAAATGAGAAGTTGTATGAAAAATGGTGGAGAATTAATGACCTATTTATTAAAAAAAAATCCAGTACACATAGGCGCCAGGGGATGTGGCGCCTCCTCTTTGGCCTATAATGCATGCGTCAGTCCTATTGACGCATTGGTAGTGCATGCGCCAGAGACTTTGGCACATATGTGTTTTTTTTTTTTTAATATATGCATAATTACCAGTGACATAGCTCCTCTTTAGTGCAATTCTTTTTTGTTTGAATATGAGAAAGATGATCATTGTGATATTTTAATTGAAAAACTTGATTATTTCAAAATAATTCTAATGTAAATGTTTCCTCTCATAATGAGCTATCAAGATTTTTATTTTCCTTGGCTTATATTTTAAAATTAAGACATTGTTTTTTTAATAGTAAAAATTGGGTTTTAAATTGTGTAGCTTGTAACTTAGAGGAAGAATTTACAGTGCCTCAGTTGTAGTATGTACTTATATAAAAAATTCAGAGTATTGATATAAAACACATTGATGCCTCGTGGGAAGAATTTATTGCCTGAAGGAGACAGGGATATGTTTGTTTCCAGCCAAATGATGCCTCCACTTCGCTTGCTTCAATTTCACCCTTTCTCTCATGTAGTATTTACTAGTGTACCGATACAACAAGGCTAGTTATTTTTTACTACTAGTTAGAACCTATATTAGATCACACATGAAGTTTATGTGAAACGTACTTGTCAAACATGCACATAGAAGTAGCCATTGACGTCATAGTCATAAACACTATGAAAAATTGAAGCCACATGAAGCCATTTTCTTGTGGTCACCTAATTTCTTTTTTTTCCCACTTTTTTTTCAAACTTGAAACAACCACTATGTTTTTATTTATGGGGTCCAACCTGTTTTCTCTTGAGTTAGTTCTTTGCTTTGAATTGACTTTGTTTGCCCAATGTTGTCTCTAATAAATTGACTCCTTTAGCTATTTGCCTTAGAAGGCAAGAAAATATAAAGACTAATCAAGTGTCACGTTTCCTGTTTTCACACTAAAAAAGCTACCACCATATTTATAGTCACATGGTTGTGATTTTATAAGTGTTTTGAGTTCTGACTTTTGAATTTTGTTTACTTGGAAATTTAATGCACTAATAACTTAATTAATGAGTTGTACTTTTTTTTAAAAAGAATATAAAGTTTGAAATTGGAGGAAACTTGCATTATAGAATGGGATTTAATTTTTTGTTTTTGTAAAACCTAAATTAAGAATTTATGATATGGTTATAAGCCCGTAGCATAATTTATTTCAATAGCTTGTAGAGATTTTTTCATGCCGCTTTTTTTTTTACCTCGCACCACATATAATTTTACTAAAATATTTTTAATAAAAATTCAACCTTTTACCACAACAGACTATTGAAAAGATCAAAATGATTCGAGAGATGATGAAGGCTTCGCAGAGTCTCCATAAGAGTTACTATGATAAGAGAAGGAAAGCACTTGAGTTTCGAGAAGGAAAGCACTTGAGTTTCGAGAGGGAGATTATGTGTTTTTGAGAGTTACTCCACTAACTGGTGTTGGTCGAGCGTTAAAATCTCGAAAGCCTTAACACGGTTTCGTTTGAATCTTCATGATGTCTTTTATGTGTCTCAGTTGCAGAAATACATTTTCGGTCCACCTCTTGTGATTTAAGTGGATGATGTATAAGTTAGAGAGAACTTAACCGTTGAGGCATCTCCCTTGAGAGTAGAGGATCGAGAGGTGAAACACTTGAGAGGTCAGGAGATTGTCTTGGTGAAGGTTGTTTGGGGAGGATCTGCTGGTGGGAGCATGACGTGGTGGGAGCATGACGTAGGAGCTGGAGAATCTGATGAAGGAATCTTATCCAGAACTGTTTCGTTTAGATAATTTATTAGGGCGACATTCTATAAGTGGAGAAGATTTGTAACACCCCAAATTCAATTAAAAATTATTTGATTTAATTTAGTTGCATTTTATTTAATTTATTAAGTGAAACATATGCTTTGCCTTCATTATACTTGAATATATGTGTCATATATGTCATGTGGTTGGTTTGGTGGGAGTGCTAGAGAGTGATGGAAATTAATTAGAATTTTAATTAATTTTAAAATAAAAAGAATAATTAAAATGTTAGAATAATGATTAAATAATAAAAATTAGTGATATTGGTGGAAAATTAGATTTATTATAAAAATAAAAAGGAAAATAGAGGAATAAGGGTAATATGGTGAGGAGATAAGTGAGGGGCAAAAGAGTGAAAGTGAATTAAGGGGATTATATTTGAGGGTAAATAAATAGAATGGTGAGAAGAGTTGATTTTACTGATATGTAGAAATCGTGGGAGAAAAGAGGAAAAGTGGTTAGAGGCAAAAAGGAAGAAAAAGAAGGCTTAAGAGAGAATAAACTAAGAACAAGGTTTCAATAGCGTGAATTTCAAGTAAGGGAAAATTATTTCTATATTGGTGTGATTCGAATCATATGATCTTGCCTATGAATTTGATTCGAATCACACTCCTGAGCCCAAAATTGTTTTGGGACTGTTGGTTTTGATTGGAATAAAAACAACACATGATTCGAATCAGCGTGCTTTTTCTTCAAAAATTAAGACAGTGATTGAATCAAGATTTGAACATAATTCGAATCAAAGTCTAAAAAGTCATGCTTTTTACAAAAACACCCATTCAGTTTTCTCACTTGTCTCTTCATTTTCTCATTTCATATCTTTCAAACACCAAAACCCTTGAGCGAAATTTTTCATACAGTCATCCATTATCATAATCATTGTCTCATTCTTATCATTAATCAACAATCATCATCATCTCATTCCGAAACTGAATTGAGAATAAAGTTTTTGCAACTTTTTGCTGAAGCTAATCTGTTGAAGTTTATGGGTTTGAAAAATAAGTATAATATTGATTATGTGATAGCTTTTTACTGTAATTTGGTTGTGATTCCTGATGTTCTTGAGAGTATGTTTAAGGACAAGATTGTTAAGTTCACTTACTCTGATTTTAAGAAATATCTTGATTTAACTTATAGTGGTGTTGATATTGTTGTAAGATTGACCGAGTATGATATGATTTCTTATGTTTTGTCTATCTCTAAATCTGTTTGTGAGAAACTTGCCATGTCAAACTTTGGCATCAGTCAAGTCAAGTTTGATAGGTGGTTGTTGCATTGGATCATTATTAAGATTTTGTACAAGAAACCAAAGAATTGGGATAGTGCAGATGATAATGATCTTTACTTGACATGGCTTCTTAATAGTAGTCATGGAATGAACTATGTAAAGTTTATTAACAACAAGATGATTCATTGCATGGACAATAAGAAGAGTCCATTGTTCTATTTTTTGTGTAACTGATTCTTGAGATTAATGGTATTGCGCCAAAAGAGGAAAATTTGATTGAGGCGCCTAAGATTCTCAATTATGGTGGTGTGTCCAAAACGAGATATTATAGGGACACTGCATATGGTTATTACTATTACCTCGAGGAGTCTAGCAGAATAGATTATGATGATAAGATTATTGTGCCTTATAGGATTCCACCTATTGAGACTACGTCCTCTTCATATGGTTCTGGTTCCTTGTCTATTGATTGAAGACTTATTTGTGAAATTCTGGTGCAGCAGACCCAAATGTTCTAAAGGATGTCGAGACACCGGGTCTGTCATGAGAAACACATGCAACATATAAACAGTTTTGCACAGTACTGAAAAGTAAAGAACACAATCAATTGTTGATCCAGTTCGGTGACAAACACACCTACTCTAGGGGCTACCAAGCCAGGAAGAAGATTCCACTATCAGTAGTACTATTTTATTTAAACAACCTCCGGTTTATAGATAAACAACCTCCGGTTTACCTAGTCACTACCCAATGAAACCTTTATCTTAGAAACCCATCCAAGACAAGAGAGCCTCTGCTCACTCCCTAGTGATACCTAACTGCTACAACCCAGTAACGGCTATAACTCGTTGAGACAGGCATGGTGACCTTCCCACAATCCGGGAGGTTCACCCTTCCAAACCCTAGGATTCTACATCTTCAATCCTTATCGACCTAGGTTACAAATTCTTATATTTATAAGTAAAACTTAACTTGTACCCAACTGGATTTGGGCTTCTAATCGCAGCTGTCATACCCTAATTTTTGACCCCTCCTGAGATGTCACATCTCAATTACTCCATCAACTCAAAACAAACACCCAGAGCAGTCACTTGTTCACTAAGTACTCAAATAAGGGGTTTCAAGTCAGGAGATTCAAGCAAAGGACCAATCAATGAATGAAGTGATCCTTAATGCAATCACAAAGGTCAAGATACTTCATTTATATCCACATGACCTCCAATATCAAAGGCATCAAGCTCCAGATCCATCAAAGTCACCAGATTAGAGTTTCGAGCCTATCTAGGACTGAAGTCAGGACTTTCATTTGGGAAGACTCAAAGAGCTTCAAAGAATGATCCAAGGATCCCAAACATCGTCAAATGTTCCTAACATCAATATCCAAGGGAAGATGTACTTCAATTCAAGTTCAATAGCTATCAATTTCATCTAGTCCACAATTAGGGTTTTTGACCTAATTCACTTGGGAAGTTGACTTTTGGCAAAGACATGGCTCCATGGCTCAAAGCATGATTCAAGGGACTTCAAATCAACAATATAATCCACTCATATCATTAATTTGAAAAGGAGGACTTGATTCACTTGAAATCTCCAAGGACACAATTCATTTGAAAAAAAGTCAACCGTTGGAGATCACCTTTGACTTTTTAGAATTTTGGTCAAACATGGACTTTTAAGGATCAAAATCATCAGCATATGATTATTGAAGTCATTTGATCAAATAAATTCAAGAAAATCAATCAAGAATAAAAAAGTTAATAAAAGTCAAAATTGGAATTTCAAAGACTTAGAAATTTTTTTCTGTGTTTTCAAGTGTTTTTGTCCAAACTTTAAGAGGTAATAACTTCAAATTTCAAGTACAAACTGAAGAAAACTTCCAACATGAAAGTTGTATATTTTGGTCCAATAAACAACTTTGTCACTAATAAGATTTCTTCAAAAAGTCAAGGCTAAATTACAGTTTTGGTCCCTCTGTTTTGGTTTTTCCACGATTTTGGTCCCCCTATTTTTTTTAAACAGTTTTGGTCCCCCATCCTAATTTTGATGCAACTGTCCATGCACTGTTCATGTACGGACATTTACTGTTCATGCATTGTTCATGGACAAAATTGGGATGGGGGACTAAAACTGTTTAAAAAGAAAATTGGGGGACCAAAATCGTGACAAACCTAAAACAGGGGGACCAAAACTGTAATTTAGCCAAAAGTCAATCATTTGAGAGAGATATAGGGCCTCAAAGTTCCTGCAAAACACTTAAAGTGTCGAAAACCCTAACTTTTCTCAAACTTCATGGCCAATTTTCACCAACTTCCCAAATAATTTTCAGGAAACACAAAACTAATGGATTGAAGTACATCATCTAAGCTTTCCAAAAAGTATTGGAACATCTCTTAATTCAATTTGAGCAAGAAGTTATGCATGATCAAAGTAAGGCATTCAAAGATGGATTTCAAGGCATGACCAACTTTGGTTTTGGTCATTTTTGTGCAAGTGCCTTTACTAATTGGTGCATCTAAACTTCAATTATATCAGAAGATATGAGATGAAATCAATTGCATCATTGTACCAAGATTATAGAATATTCAAAAAACCAAAAACATGTGATTATGTAATGATTACATTTGAGAATTTATGGCCAAGTGGTGATTCATCAAGGGAACCTTCTCTAAGCCAATTAGAACACTCCTACACATCAGAAATGACCTATAATCTCTTATAGAATCAAGGGCTAGGGATGATTCAAGAGGAATAAAAAATCCATCATTGCATTTTCAAAGATATTTCATTTTCTTCATGCCTAAGCTATTCTCCAAGTGACATCACTTTGCTCACTTTACTGCCTCATCATCTCAGACCCTTTGCCTATAAATAGAGGCCTCTTATTCAGTTCAAATAACACCAAAGCAACTTCAATACTTGCTTTCTTTAAAATCTCTCACTTTTCAAAAGTTCATGGAATGAAGGAGGTTATTCTTCAATCTAGGGCTTAATCATTGAAAGTGAGTGTTCTAACATCTCAAGGAGGTTAAGTGGAATTAATCCAGACCTTTATTCAAACTCTGTAGAAGCTGGAGCACCATAATCACTTTCAACTTGGAGCTTATGCAAGTGGTGTTGGGTTGAAGAATTCAGAGGGTGTCAATACAATTGGAGTGCATCAACATGTTCCTTGGGAGGTAAGGAAGCTATCCAGATGCCTGCAACACATCTGTAGCATTAGAATCATCATCTTCCATTCTCACTAGGAGCTTGAGCAAGAGGATTCGAGCTGAGAAATTCAGGGTGTTCCGAGGTGAAATAAGAGTCCCTTTAGCATTACTTAGAATCAAGGAAGCTTTTGTAATCATCCAATCATTACTGAAAGCTCTCCACCATAGCTATCAAACTTCAGTTTCAGAGGTAGGTTCTCAAACTCTAACCCTCTTATTCGTGTACATATTCCATCAAAGCTCTATATCAGTTCATTCTGAATCATTAGAGGATCAAAAGCCCTCAATCATCATTCATTTATTCATCAGCATCATCATTTAATTTTATTTTTAAGAATTAGGGTTCTTAGTGTTCATCCAGTCAATTCTTAAATTATACTTAGAATAAATGAATTCTGAGGGCACCATCATGTTCTGTGTGAAAAATTAAGTGAAAACCATGTGTTGGATCATTCAATTTGGTTGATAAATGAGAGAGTTGGAAATTCAAAATTCCAAGAGCTCGAGGTTGAAAGATGAAGATGGTGGCGCACAATTTGAATTTCCTGGGGAAGTTTAAAATATAATAAAATAGAAGTGTTTGGTTGGCAAGCCACGCGTGTGGCTCAGTTGGCTTTTGTTTTGAGTGTTAACTCCAAGGGCGTGGGTTCAAACCTTGGTGAGACCAAAACCATATTTTTTGCCACTATTTTTCACTATTTTCTTCACAACTTCACTTGATTCATTCACCTATCAAATTAAATCATTTTCACTTGATTTTCCAAACACTATTCATTTCTTATACCTATTTTATTAATATTAAAAAAAATTACAAAAATATTATTTATTTGACATATTTTTATTAGGTTTAAAATGATGTATTTTTAAGAATTTTTTAATACTTTTAAAATATGTTTTCCTTTTGATTTTAAAAACCTAATTTTGTGTAAACATTTTTGTGAACAAAACCTAATTATTTAGGTCTTAATTAAGTGTAGACATTGTGTCATGCTTTAATTTGTTTGTTTCATCATTCAAAAACTGTTTTCTTCAATTCCCGATTAAACAGACAATTAGGGTTTTTCAATCAACAAAACCCCACATCCTTCAATCAAAGATCAATATTTTCATTCAAAATTCAAATGGGCCTCTAATAGAGTGTAAGTCCTAACCCCCCTTTCAGTTCAGTTCAATTTCAGTTCAGTTCAATTTTAGTTCAAAACAATTTCAAACATTAAATTTCTTTCAAATGTTTTTCATTAATAGTAAAGTGTTCATATGAACACTTTTATTTTTTTTGTACATACTTGTCTGTTTTCAAAACCTTGTCTTCTGTACAAAACTCTCTCATCTGTTTTAAATCTCTGGTACTAGGAGGGACATTATTCCCGGTGAAACTGCTCCTAGACCAATTAGGCCCTTCTTCTGAGGTATAAGTCCTAAGCTTTCTCTTCTTCTATTTTCATCTGTTTTTCAAAACAAAACTCTGGTACTAAGAGGGACATTATTCCCGGTGAAACTGCTCTTAGACCTTTGGGCCCCTCTTCTGAGGTATAAACTCCTAAACTTCAATTCTTCTGTTTTCAAACTTTTAAACAAGTTTTCAATTCAAATCTTCAAACTGTTTTCAATCAATATTTCAACCGTTTTCATTTCAAACTTCATTTTCAATTCAATCTTTCAACTTCATTTTTTAAATCAACTTCTCATCTGTTTTCAATTCAAAATCTTCTAGGCTTCTCCCTGAGTATAAGTCCCAACCCTTCTTTCTCTTTTCATATTCTTCGGCCTCTATTATAGTATAAGACCCAACACCTTTTTATTCATACACCTTTCTGGGCCTTTATTATAGTATAAGACCCAACACCTTTTGTTCATATAGTAAATATTTCAATGGGCTTTCTCCATGAGTTATAAGACCCAACATCTTTTCTTTTCCTTTCAATAAAATACTTCATTACTTTCAATAAAACATTCAACTGTTTTCAATAAAATATTCAATTGTTCAATAAGGCTCTGTACATACATCCTGAGCCTCCTCTTCACCCAGGTAAGTGTTTATAGCTTTCATTTACTGCTTTAAATACTCTGTTCAATATAAACTGTGAATATATACTGTTTAAATCTTCGTCAGAGAAAAACATTAGGGCAGATAAACATGTATATATGTATATATAGGGAGCATATCAAGTGAGAGCATTTTATAATGAGAGATGAGAGGAATAAATATCAATCATTGGATTCATCAAGAGAGAGAAGGTTTATGCATTAATGTGGCTATTACCTTCTCTCTCTTGCTGAATCCAATGGTTGATATTTATTCCTCACATCTCTCATTTTAAAATGCTCTCACTTGATATGCTCCCTGTATATATATATATATATATATATATATATATATATATATATATATATATATATATATATATATATATATATATATATATATATATATATATATATATATATATATATATATATATAGGACTATGACCTGGGATTGAGGATGACTTCCTAGTGAAGACTCTCTCCTAATAGAATAACATAGTTTCTTGCCTCAAGATGAATTATTCCCGATGATACATCTTAAAAAAAGCCTTAGATCAACAATAGGGCACATCTACCAAAGAGGAATTATTCCCGGTGAAACCTCTTACCCCTTTGCTGAGATCCAAATTAGGCAAGCCAATATAGCTTTCTCTTGTGCTATAACAAGTACCCCCGATGACCCTCGATTAGCCTCCTCTTGGGCTTACAATGCAAGGACCCACAAACTTCTTATAAGCATTCTCTCAGCTTCCTCTTGAGCTTATATACAAGGATCCTCAGGCTTCCTAAAAGCATATGACAAGTTTTTAGTCACCTTTACCCCTGTGAGGAACCAAGCCCTTCAAAATACACAATCACAATCATTTAAGTGTTCACTCAACCTATGTACTGAGGCTCTCCCCTGTAGAGTAATAGACATGGAAAGTCTCAACTCTCAATACCTCATCCATCTCTAGTTCATTCAACTTTAGGAATGAGAGGCATGGACAGTCTCTATCACCCATCATGAAAAACACAAGTGATAAATAAGATATGGTTATAAGCCCGTAGCATCATTTATTTCAATAGCTTGTAGAGATTTTTTTATGCCGCAATTTTTTTTACCTCGCACCCCGTACAATTTTACTAAAATATTTTTAATAAAAATTCAAATATATTACATTTTTTTCGTATTTTTAATATATTATATTTTTATAAAAAATTTAGATTTTGAGTTTTTCTAACTTTTTTGAATATTAATTTTTTTTAATAAAAAAATCAGTATAAAATCATAAATTTTACACTTGTGTTTTAAAAATAGTATAAAATCATCATTTATTCAGTGTAAATTCATATTTTTTATATTGAATTTTTCAAATATCCAATATAAATTTATGGGTTAAACATTATTTTGCCCCCTGCCATTTGGGGCGAATCTCAAAAACAACCCTGTAAAAAAAAACACAGATTCGGTCCCTGCCATTTGTAGATTCCCCTGTTTTGCCTCCTCACTGAATGTGGTCAACAAAAATGATGATGTGGTGTGCTGTGTTGGATTTTTTTATTTTTTTATTGCTGACGTGGCTGCCAACTGGATATATTTATTTTTTTATAATTTTTTTTTTTAAATTATTATTTTTTTAAATTAAATTTTTTTTATGTTGGCCAAATTTATTTTTTTTCATACGTAAATATATATAATTGCCCCTGTTTTGCCTCCTCACTGAATGTGGTCAACAAAAATGATGATGTGGTGTGCTGTGTTGGATTTTTTTATTTTTTTATTGCTGACGTGGCTGCCAACTGGATATATTTATTTTTTTATAATTTTTTTTTTAAATTATTATTTTTTTAAATTAAATTTTTTTTATGTTGGCCAAATTTATTTTTTTTCATACGTAAATATATATAATTGCAAGTTTTAAAAATTAAGAATTTTGTAGTAACAAGGTATTGAACCCAAGACCTTGCCCTTGAATACAAGAGTGCTTACCACTATACCAATTTGCTTTTTATGTTATTTATTCTCTACCACGCTATATATTATCTAGTTAGTATTAAATAAAGCAAAGCAAAACAAAATACACGTGAGAATCCTAGCAATTGGTATGATTGGTTACTTTCTAATTTCTAGTCTAGGATTTTATGATTCCAGCATTATTTTTAGTCTTGAATTCATTTAAATCTTATTTTTGGGCAAAATAAATTTAACTGGTTTATAATATATAATTACATACAAAAATTCATTAACCTGAAATTAAAAATTAAAAAAAAATTAATAATAAAATTAACATAAAAATAATAAATATTAAACTAAAATGAATAATTACTAAAATGCTAAAAACGCTATTTAGTTTATTATAAATAAATTTAATAATTATTAAACAAACATTATTTAAAAACTGAAAATAATAAAATTATAATAAACTGAAAATAATAAAATTATAATAAACTAAAAATATAAATTAAAGTAAAAGTATTTAACATTAATTATTTTAATTTTATTAATTTATTATTATTAAGTATTTTAATTTAGTTTATTTAATTTAGTTTAGTTTTTTAACATTAAAAAAATGAATATAACAATATTAATTTAGTTTATTTAATTTTGTTTGGTTTTTTAACGTTAAAATATGTTAATTAAGTTAGTTTTATATATTCAACGTTAAAATGTGTTATTTAACTCAATTTAGTTAAGTTAGTTTTAATTTATTCACTTTAATTTACATTAGTTTTAGTTTAATATATTAATTTATTTTAAAATTAACGTTAGTATATATACTAAATCAAACTCAGTTTAGTTTAATTTATTTTTAATTAGTTTAGTATTAATTAATTTAGTTTAGTATAGTTTTAATTAATTATGTTTAATTATAATTTAATTTAATTAATTTAGTTTTAATTAACTTAGTCTTATTTTATTAGTCTTAGTTGGTTCAGTTTTAAAAAGCGTTTGCATGCTATAAAAATAACTAAGTGCATTAGTATTTCAATTAAAATCACGTAGCCTAATGGATACCTTGTTAGTATTGTAATGTCAAGGTGGTGGGTTCAACTCTCACCATACTAAACTTTTGAGTACATTATCATATTTTATCATTTAAACCAATAATTCATATAAAATAAATTAAAAAATGTGAATATAAAATTTAAAAATAATAATTTGACAAATAATAATTTTTTTTAAAAAAAAAGATTTTTTTTAAAAAAATTAATAAAAAATCCATATGGCAGCCACGTCAGCAATTAGAAAAATAAAAAAAATCCAACACAGCACGCCACATCATCATTTTTGTTGACAGGGGGCAAAACAGGGGAATCTACAAATGGTAGGGACGGAATCTGTGTTTTTTTTTACAGGGTTGTTTTTGAGATTCGCCCCATATGGCAGGGGGCAAAATAACGTTTAACCCTAAATTTATAGATTTGTGAAACACACGTTATGATTTTATATAGCTTTTTTAAAATATCCAAAAAAATAAAATAAAAATTGAAAATTTTGATATTCTTAACTTTGTTTTCTATTGGACTATCAGATATTGTTTCTGGCAGGCCAAATGCCCAATTAGTTGAGGTCCAATTCATCTCAAATTCATTACACTTGACATAAGGTATAAAGTCAATTTACACATAAAGCAATTCACACATGAATTTATATCAAAAAATTTGAAATTTTTGAAAAAAAAAACTCATGAAAGTTATGAACTTTACCTTATATTTTAACATTGCCAGTAAAAAAAATTAAAAGATTTATTACTTTTGATGAAATTGCCAGTAAAAATTACACATTTTTTAATATCACCAAACAAATTTTGTAAAATACGTCAATTTTGCACGGATTTGGAAAAAGTGTTTTTAAGTTGTGAAGGATAATATAGTCAAATTACTAATATGTGGGGTGTCAGATATAAATTGGGGGTGACAAGTTAAATTCTTTTTTATTTGTTATTATTAGAACTTTGTCCATGTAACATTGACATATGTGGAATGAGATTTTGTTCCGTCTCTTTTTTTATTACTTTTCAACACTCCCCATGTATAATTTTACTAAAATATTCTTAATAAAAGTTTGAAATTTTAGAAAAGATTATGGGTTTGATTTAGATTTTTTCATTAATATTCCAAATTTTTATAAAATTTAGGGTTTTGCTTTTGACTTTTCTTGGATTTTGTGAAATTTATCGATTTTTAAAAAAAAAAAAACTCTATAAAAGCATAGATTTTACAAATATGAAGAAAAAAATTAAGAGGGGCATTTTAGTCAATATAAAAAATTAGGTAAATGTCGGGCATAATTGAGAGGGTGGCAAAACAAATTCTCTAGCTTGTAGTATTTTTAGTGGCCAAACAAATAAAAAGAAATTTGGGATATTGGTTAATTCAGAGATGCATATCCGAATTAACCAATATCTCAAATTTTTTAATTTTTTTGAATTTTTTTGGATATGTATATCCAAAACATCTCCGACATTTTAAATCGAACGTTTAAATAAAATAAAAAATTGAAATAAGTGTTTTCGAATATACATATCCAAAAGATATTTTTAAAATTTTTAAAATTTTAGGGATATTTTTCACATCATATGGATGCAATGAAATTTTTTCTCCTTTTTTAATAAGCGCAACGTATAATTCTTTATTTACTATTATTGGACATGTGTCCATGTAACATTGAAACAATGGGAAGAGGTTTTGTCATACTATCCGTTTTTTCACTGGCACCCCAATTACGTACAATTTTATTAAATTATTCCTATTAAAAATTTGAATCTTTTTAAAAAAATATTAAGTTTGTGGTTTTCATATTTTTTAATTAATATATTGGATTTTTACAAAAAATTTGGTTTCTTGTTTTTAAATTTTTTTTATTGAATATTTATTGGATTTTTTATAAAACGGGATAAAAGCATAGATTTTACAAATGTTTTTTAAAATCAGGTGTAAAAATATAATTTTATATCGGTTTTTTAAAAAGTTCAATATAAATTCATACTTTATATACTGTATTTCTCAAATATATGAATAAATTTATAGAGTTTATAATATAAATTATGATTTTATACCAATTTTTTCAAATATCAAAAAGTGTGAACTTATTAAAATTGAATTTAAAGTGTGAATGTGTTAAAATAATATCAATTGTTTGAAAGACCAATATTACTGTTTTAACTTCAAGTTCACAACACGTATACAAGATATTATTCTTTAGAATAAAAAATGTTTTTTTATAAACACTTTACACTTAATAAGATTTAAACCTGAAATTTTGATAGGAGCCACACACTTGTTAGATAAAAGTGTGATTATTGTTTGTAAACAATCCATGATCTTCTATTCCTCTTATATATTGGAAACAACTTGCTAAAGAAAGATAGTTGGAATATCGGATGCTTTTTCTGCTTCCCTAGTGTTTGATAATCTTGGGTTTGCTTTACGATTTGTCCATTAATTGTCTGTTGGTTCTTTGCTTTAGTAATGAACCAAGGGATATCGATATAGTAAGCATGTAATGGACAAGGCAGATGGTTATTAGTCGAATAAATCCCTTTCTTGCCTCTTTAACTCTACCGAATTTGTTTGAAGTTTTTTTTAGTGATTATGCTTTGAAGCTTAAGCAAGCGAATTTGGTATGGAATTTTCATAAACTCTAAATTGCAAGATCTCATAACCCATTATATAGTAGAGCATTTCACTCATCTGTATGTTAAAATTACATGTATGTAATTAATACTCAATTGTTCTTCATAAACAACAATGGAAAACATTACTTATATGATGCACTTTATAATAAAAAGTAGGGTTGCAAAATAGATGGATTAGATAAATATAGATTGGATGGTTAATAGATGGACTAAACCAATTCATTAGTTCATTATCAATCAACTAAACTCTCTTAATAAAAATTCAATCCAATTCATCTACTAAAAAATAAAATCTATCCATTAACATATGGCTAATGGATGGATCTCTATCCATCCAAAAAATAATTAAAACATTCTTAATTTTTTTTTTAAAATTTCATTAAAAAAATATTTTAAATATTTTTTTAATTTCTTAAAAAGAATTAAATATTCTAAAATATTTTTTTCGTTCTTTCGGAAAAAACTCGACTTTTTCTTTTTTCCAAAAAAAATCCTATTTTTTATTTTTCTAAAAAAAACTCGACTTTTTGTTTTTCTGGAAAAATATCGACTTTTTCGTTTTTCTGAAGAAAAAAAAACTCAACTTTTAGGTTTTTCTGAAAAAACCTGACTTTTGGTTTTTCTGAAAAAACTAAAATTTTTGTTTTTCCAGAAAAACTCGTTTTTCTGAAAATAAACTCGACTTTTTGGTTTTTCTAAAAAACCTGACCTTTCGTTTTTCCGAAAAACTCGATTTTCTGAAGAAAAAAATCGACTTTTTGGTTTTTCCAAAAAAAACACGATTTTTTCGTTTTTCTGAAATAAGTTTCGGCTTTTTGGTTTTTCGGAAAAAACACGTTTTTTCGTTTTTCTGAAATAAGTCTCGACTTTTTGGTTTTTCGAAAAAAATTCGATTTTTTGTTTTTTCGAAAAACCTAGATTTTTTGTTTTTTTGAAAAAAATCGATTTTTTCATTTTCCAAAAAAAACTAGATTTTTTCATTTTTCCGAAAAAAACTCGACTTTTTTTTCGTTTTTATGAAGAAAAAAACTCGATTTTTTGTTTTTCGAAAAACCTCGCTTTTTCGTTTATCAGTAAAAACTCGATTATTTTGTTTTTCTGAAAAAAAACTTGCCTTTTCGTTTTTCCCAAAAAAATCGATTTTCGGAAAAGCTCACCTATTCGTTTTTCCAAAAAAACCGATTTTTCGTTTTTGTTGTTTTCCGAAAAAACTCAATTTTTTGTTTATTTAAAAAAACTCGATTTTTTTGTTTTTTCGAAAAAAAATTCGACATTTCATTTTTTTTGAAGAAACTCGTTTTTTTGTTTTTCCGAAAAAAACTTATTTTTTTATATTTTCAAATTTTATTATTTTTAAAAAAACTATTTTTATTATTTTTTTAAAAATAATTTAATTGATTTAAAGTATAAAATAAAAATAATCTATTGGATTGTCAAAAATGTGTTGGATGGATTAAAAAATGTGTTGAAAAATCTCAATTTTTTCGTTTTTCTGGAAAAAACAACTCGATGTTTTTTTCGGAAAAAACTCGATTTTTTGTTTTTTCGGAAAAACCTCGATTTTTTTTGTTTTTCCAAAAAAAATCGATTTTTCATTTTTTTAAAAAAAAACTCGCTTTTTCGTTTATCTTTAAAAACCTAGATTTTATCATTTTTCCGAGAAAAAAAAACTCGATTTTTTCGTTTTTCTAAAAAATTGAGTTTCCGATTTTTTGAAAAACTTAATTTTTTTATATTTTCTAATTTTATTATTTAAAAAAACTATTTTTATTTTTTTTAAAAAAACAATTTAATTGATTTAAAGTATAAAATAAAAGTAATCTATTGGATTATCAAAATGTGTGGGATGAATTAGATCTATCCATAGATATATAAATTGATGTATTTAATCCATCCATTAACTTTTTTGTTTTTTGTCGTGGATGGATTGGATGAATTTTAGGTTAATGGATCCAATTGCCACCCCTAGTTGATATACCGAAATAATATCCTAAGGAGTTATTAGCAAATTTCAGCTAAACCTATGGCTCCCTTGTTCCTGTTCCTTTTCCTTGGCAGTCAAGTATTTCGAGAATTGATTTTAGATCTTTACGTATTTCAGTCTGAAGTTCCAACTGCTGGATCATTATGTTAGCAATGTATAAGAGATTAACATTACCACCAGAACTCTCAGCCTTTTCACATGAAGTCTTTCCAATCCTTCAGCCTCTTCTGTCTCCACCTTCTTAGCGGGTTTCACCAACACTTTAGGAACCTCCTTCCTACGAATCAGAAGCTTCTTGACCTTCTCAGCAACCTTTGCTTCCTCAGCAATAGGCTTTCAGGCCTTGTTTCATCTTTTCCTTTTCCACTTTCATGTTTTTTTTGTCTAAGTCTAGGGCCTTCTGCATGAGGCCTTTGAGGGTTCTCTCTTATAGTGAGATGAGAACATTAGTCATATACGGTTTCCACTTAGCCTCTGTGTCAAACCAGCTCAATCCATTGGCATCCATAAATTTCAATAAATCTTCTTCCTCTAGATGTGTCCATTTTTTAGCTTCCTTCCTTTGAGATTGAGACATCCTATGACTCAATATTTTGTTTTTTTTCGAAAAATCTCAATTTTTTGTTTTTTCCAAAAAAACTCGATTTTTCGTTTTTTTTGAGAAAAAAAACTGGACTTTTTGTTTTTTTGAGAAAAAAAACTGGACTTTTTGTTTTTTTGAAAAAACTCAATTTTTTGTTTTTTCAGAAAAACCTCGATTTTTTCATTTTTCCAAAAAAACTCGATTTTTTGTTTATCTATAAAAACTAGATTTTATCGTTTTTCCGAAAAAAAACTCGATTTTTTCATTTTTCTGAAAAATTGATTTTTTCGTTTTTTTGAAAAAACTTAATTTTTTTATATTTTCTAATTTTATTATTTAAAAAAAACTATTTTTTTTAATTATTTAATTGATTTAAAGTATAAAATAAAAGTAATTTATTGGATTATCAAAATGTGTTGGATTGATTGGATCTATCCATAGATATATAAATTGATGAATTTAATCTATCCATTAACTTATTTTTTTTTGTCGTGGATGGATTGTATGGATTTTAGCTTAATGGATCCAATTGTCACCCCTAGTTGATATACCGAAATAATATCTAAGGAGTTATTAGCAAATTTCAGCTAAACATATGACTCCCTTGTTCCTGCTCGTTTTCCTTGGCCGCCATGTATTTTGAGAATTGATTTTAGGTCTTTATGCATTTCAGTCTGAAGTTCCAACTGCTGGATCATTATGTTAGCAATGTATAAAAGATTACCATTACCACCAGAACTCACAGTCTCTTCTGTCTCCACCTTCTTAGCCTCCACATGAAGTTTCTCCAACCCTTAAGCCTCTTCTGTCTCCACCTTCTTAGCAGGTTTCACTAACACTTTAGGAACCTCCTTCCTACGAATCAGAAGCTTCCTCAGCAACCTTTGCTTCCCCACCTTCTCATCAACCTTTACTTCCTTAGGAACCTTTGCTTCTTCAGTAGAGGAGGCTTTCAGACCTGTTTCATCTTTTCGTTTTCCGCTTTCATGTTTTTTTTATAAGTCCGGGGCCTTCTGTAGGAGGCCTTTGAGGGTTCTCTCTTATAGTGAGATGGGAACATTTGTCATATACGGTTTTCACTTAGCCTCTTTGTCAAAACTGCTCAATCCATTGACATCCATAAATTTCAATAAATTTTTTCCTCTGGATGTGTCCATTTTTTAGCTTCCTTCCTTTGAGATTGAGACATCCTATGACTCGATTTTTTGTTTTTTTTTTCAAAAAAACTCGATTTTTTCATTTTTCTGGAAAAAAAACTAGACCTTTTGTTTTTCCGAAAAAACTCAATTTTTTGTTTTTTCAGAAAAACCTTAATTTTTTTCGTTTTTCCAAAAAAAAATCGATTTTTCGTTTATCTTTAAAAAACTAGATTTTATTGTTATTCCGAAAAAAAACTCGATTTTTTCGTTTTTCTGAAAAATTGATTTTTTGGTTTTTTCGAAAAACTTAATTTTTTTATATTTTCATATAAAAAAAACTATTTTTATTATTTTTTTAAAAAAATAATTTTATTGATTTAAAGTATAAAATAAAAGTAATCTTTCATGTTTTTTTTTTGTCTAATTTCAAGGCCTTCTGCATGAGGCCTTTGAGGGTTCTCTCTTGTAGTGAGATGGGAACATTAGTCATATACGGTTTCCACTTAACCTTTGTGTCAAACCAGCTCAATCCATTGGCATCCATAAATTTTAATAAATCTTCTTCCTCTGGTTGTGTCCATTTTTTAGCTTCCTTCCTTTGAGATTGAGACATCCTATGACTCGATTTTTTGTTTTTTCCGAAAAAAACTCCATTTTTTTGTTTTTCTGAATAAAAACTCGACTTTTTGTTTTTTTTCGAAAAAACTCAATTTTTTGTTTTTCTGAAAAAACCTCGATATTTTCGTTTTTCCAAAAAAAAACTCGTTTTTTTTCGTTTATTTGTAAAAACTCGATTTTTTCGTCTTTCCGAAAAATTGATTTTTCGTTTTTCGAAAAAACTCAATTTTTTTCATTTTTCCGAAAAAACTCGATATTTAGTTTTTTTTAAGAAACGCCATTTTTTGTTTTTCCGAAAAAAACTTATTTTTTTGTATTTTCAAATTTTATTTTTTTAAAAACTATTTTTATTATTTAAAAAAATAATTTAATGGATTTAAAGTATAAAATAAAATTAATCCATTGAATTATCAAATTGTGTTGGATGGATGGATTTAATTCATCCATGAACTTATTTTTTATATGGTGGATGGATTGGATGAATTTTTTAGTGGATGGATTGGATGAATTTTAGCTTAATAGATCCAATTGTCACCCCTAATAAAAATATGTGTTATTTACTCTGGCCCGGCCCAATAGACCTCGAGATCTGAAGAAAATTTATAATACAATCTTTTAAATAATAATGTTTCAAAAAATTTAATTTATATATATTTTAATTTCTTTAAAGTTTTTTTAAAACATTAAATCTTATAACCAATTTTTATTTAATACTTTTTTAACTAATAATCAAATCCCCGTCAAAATCTCGTCATTTTTTCAAAAAGTCATAATAAAAAGTATTTGTCAAAATTTCCAAAAGCAAAAGTAATCAACTCTCAATTCTCCTATTATATGAATGGAGTCAAAATTTTGTTATTTATGAGAGTGAATTTTAAATTAACCAATCATATAATATACATTTAAAATAAATGGTAGCAATTAATTGTTATAAAATAATATAAAAATATTAATTACTTATAATACATTAAAATTTTTTTTATATCTTAGTATCCAGTCTTGAGACCGACTAATCCAAAAAGACCAATTCCACCATTCACTAGCAGGAGCGCCCGCTTATAACACATCAATTAAACTTAATAATAAATATAAAAAATAGGTTCCGTGCGGTAGGTAGCTTTGGTGACCTATCTCTAGAGTCGGGTCTTTATTTACTCAAACTAAAATCTTATAAAATTCAACTGCAAAATGTGGCTTTAACTTCGAAAAAAATAAATTCTTAAATTAGTCCTTGTCTTTTTTAGAGTATGAATAATTCAAAAAGATTTTTAACTCCGAGCAAATTTCATTTATAATTAATTGTTGGATACTAATTATATGAACTAAATTGATAGAAGAGAATTTCTCAAAGCACCTCATGATTCTCTCATACACAGCGCGAAATTTCAATTACGCCCCCTGCTTCCGTAGATGCATCTCCGGAAGCACTTTTTTCAAAACATTTGTTTCTTTCCGTAGACCATAGATGCATCTACGGAAGCGTTAAAATATAGTAAGAGTGTTTGAAAATAGAGTATTCTGTAGATGTACCTATGGAATATTTAGTTATCTTATGAATTTTCTCAATTAATTTGGGATTTTCCCAATTAATTCGAAAATTAATTTGAGATTTTTCCAATTAATTGGGAAAATACCAAGTTTCACTAATTTTCCTAATTAATTAGGAAAATCCCAAGTTTCCTAATTAATTTGGTATTTTCTCAATTAATTGAGAAAATCCCAAAGTTTCACTATGTTTTAAGCTTCTATAAATGCCATGAACATAATTAATTTGGGATTTTCCTAAATAATTTGAGATGTTAAGAAAAAAGTGTTTTCGAAAATAAATTTACGGAAACGGAATGACTTTTTTGCCAATTCGCTACGTGAGAGATGTATGGGGTGAGGTTAAAAATTCTTTTGATAGAAATGGATTAGATATAAAACCAAATTAATAGTAACTTAAGTGGTATAATATAAAGACAATTATATATGGGGTGAGGTTAAAAATTCTTTTGATTGAAATTTTAATTGAGTCAATGACTTTTCTGAAATATTCATAATGTTCAACAAAAATAAAGACTAATTCAATAATTTACTTATTCAAAAAAATGTATCTTTTCTTGTGTAAAGCTAATGCTTAACAACTTCAAAAATGGTCTAGAATACAATAATAATAATATAATATTTTGTGTTTAAGAAATATTTATGATAAGAAAATACATTAGATAATTGTGTAACTTTGATATGGATTAGTTAATTACTAAGATTCGACACCTTTTCTTGCCGCACAGGCTTCAAGATATCCTTGTGATACCATAAATTTCAAATGTTAGCAAATAATATTTCGTCAAATATGATAAATTGATAATATATCAATATCACTAAGAATTTTGATAAAATATCCTTGTGTCAAACTAACAATAATGACAACTAAAATAAATAATTTCAAATAAAATTAATGTACACATAAGATAGTGTTAGTAAATCCATGCGAGAAAGAAGAGAAATAATAACAAAAGACGTGTACACATAATTTATTTATCTAGTTTGATTGAATCAATCTACTTTGAGAGAGAAAAGCTCTTCACTTTACTATACTTCAAAAATTGTTAAAATAATTATAAACAAGTTCCTAAGAAAAAACCTTATTTTCTATCCCTAAGTGTTTCTCAATCTCTTAAACTCTCAATATATGAAGCATTCAAACCATAATATTTTGAAGTGTTTCTCATGCCCCTTAGATACTTCAAAGGTCTCCCAAATTCTTAACTTTCAATCCTAAGAATTTCTACCATTATCTTTCGAAGTTTCTCACTAGGATTACACATCTTCCCTCAATCATTCATTATTCTCTCTTATTAAAAAAAGTGATAAAGAATCATATTTATAATATCGTTAAACCATAATGGAACATATATCCAAGCTCAAACCACAAACCAAGTCAAGCATCCAAAGGGCCAACCAGAATGTTGATTAAGTCAACCCATTGATCGTTGAACAAATCAATCATACTAATAAATATGTTGATCGAGTGTTGGTCGTTAATTAAGCCAATTAGTGACCAAAGTAGTCAATCAAACCAATTTTTTTTCTCTTTTGATCACTTGAGGTTTTTGAGACATACTTCCGCTTAGTAAAATGTAAAGAGTTATAAAACAAAATCTACAATATTTGGACAATCGATGTGCTTTCTCGAGTTACTTACAAATCCACGTTCCTTATACTTTATGATCTAACAAGTAGATATTCTTCAATCAAAGTTCAATTACACATGTGTTCTCTCTCACTTGGGCTTATCACACCATTTTTATATTATGATGATTTAGACTTCATATCATATACCTTAACAATCTCTCTCTCTCTCTCTCTCTCTCTCTCTCTCTCTCTCTCTCTCTCTCTCTCTCTCTCTCTCTCTCTCTCTCTCTCTCTCTCTCTCTCTCTCTCTCTCTCTCTCTCTCTCTCTCTCTCTCTCTCTCTCTCTCTCTCTCTCTCTCTCTCTCTCTCTCTCTCTCTCTCTCTCTCTCTCTCTCTCTCTCTCTCTCTCTCTGACTCTGTTACCTTTTTCTTCCAAATGCCTTAGTAAACAGAAATTTAGAATTTGACACATCTTCACTTAAATCAAAGATCTTAACACTATATTTCTTCTCTCGTAGACTCAAATTATCCCTTACTTTAGAGATTATCTTCACGAGAAAGTTGGGATTTATCACAATTCACATTCAACATGTCACATATTTCGTACTCACATAAACTTACCACATTCCAGTTTATCATATAACTGAGTTACATTCACGTCACATTATTTTCACAATCACAATTATTGCATTTATAACACATAAAAGTTACAACATAAATCCACGTCATCATCATGATTTTATCTATTAATAACTAGAATAAAAAACTAACAACACATATGTAATTCACAAGAGATTCAATTAACACTTACTATAACATGAAATCATGGTATCAATTCAATTTAAATCCCAACTATACATGTATTATTCACGTATTATGCTCGTAAACACACTACATTTAACTATTGTGTCTATTTTTTATTTTCAAACTCATTTTACTAAACATAATCATCATCATCATTTCTTTCTAAACTCAATTTATTAAATATATAGGCTAAGTACAGGTAGCTAAACCATATTTTTGACACTAAAATCATAGGTATTCAACAATGAGCAAATTGATTCTCAACAGAGACAATTGGAGGACCTGGAAATATTTTTCGATAAAAGTAATGATTTTGCAGCAGTTCAAGAACAACAGACACGTGGAAGCAAAGAAATTCATGAATTGATTCGTCTGGAATATGATTAAATGTCAAGGAACATTCGAGATTTTGTGGAATTAAAGTTGTTAATCTGACAAGAACCTAGTGAAGCAAATTCCAAAAAGATTTGCACCAAAAGTGATATCGAAGATCAAAGAGGAAATTGAAAGGCTTCTGAGGAATAAATTCATACAAACTACGAGGTATGTCGAGTGGTTAACGAATATATTTCCTATTATTAAAAAGAATGAGACTCTTATAGTTTGTATTTATTTTAGAGATTTAAATGCTGCTACTCCAAAAGATGCATACCAGATGCTTGTAGTAGAAATGCTAGTCGATTTAGCAGCAGACTTTGAATATTTAAGTATTTTAGATGGTTATTCTGGGTATAACTAGCTTTACATTGCACAAGAAAATATGCCAAAAATGGCGTTTCGATGTCTTAGGATCTTGGGAACCTATGAATGGGAAGTGATGCATTTTGACCTGAATAATACTGGTGCAACATACCAAAGGATTTATATAGATGATTTAGCTGTCAAATCCTCGTCATAAAATGGTCATTTGGACCACCTTTGACAGTCATCGGAAAGAGTGAGGAAATATGGATTGAAAAACGCCTCTGTGTGATATATTCGTATTTGTGTGTTACATGATACATCTCATGCTTTCTTTAGTTTTTTTATGTTGTCAAAAAGGGAGAAGCATATGCAAGATGAAGCCAAAATGCACATATTCAGGGGGGGCCTTCATGAAGACACGAAATGCATTGTCACAAGTTTTCCATCTTAAAAAAGGGGGAGTATGTGAGTACACTTGCCCATTAGATGTTTTGCATGATGTCAAAACTTAAGAAAACTTTAACATTTCTGTATATTGGATGGTATCTCCGAGTCATTATGTGTACCTTTGCAACAAGAATCTTAGAATGCACTTAGAACATGTTTAGAAAAGGTATCATGCATCAAAATCAGTTACAATGCATTAAAAATCAGTTACAAGCTTTAAAAATCATGATTTACTCAAAACACAAGTGTATGTGTCAACACATACGTGTTTCAGGTCGAAACATGTACTTCAATAATAAAGCGTGTAGCTTCTATTTCCATGTGTCGACACATGTTGTCAAAATTACTCTTATTTGTCGACACATATGTGTTTCAGGTTGACACATGTGCTACAGTTTTAAAGCCTATAACCTCTGTTACATACAGGTCAACACATGACCTGATTTGTGTCGACACATGCAATAACACGAGTTGACACATGATTTATATGTGTCAACACATATAGCTATTTTTATGAAAATTTGCAACCTTTTTCAATTTCTAAGCATTCCTTTTACCTATAACTTGCACTACTATAAATACTTCATACATGCATCATTTTCAGGTTGTGTACCCGGTTGATAACGTCCAATTTAGGTTGTGTACCGGTCTATTGGGTTGAGAATCTTTGAGGATTTCATCGAAAAAACTATGAGGGTTTTTAATCCAAGATTAAGGTGTTGATTTGGAGGTTTCAACAAGATTTATGTAATTTGGATTTGATTGAGTGAAAGCTTTGAAGAACGGGAGGTTCTTGCAAAGGAGTAACGCGAGACGGTGAATCAATTGGTAACCTTGGGTGACACCAACTCGCAATTTGGATTTGAATGAGTGAAAAATTTAAAGAACGATGATTTCTTACAAAGGAGTAGCACGATATGGTGAATCAATTTGTGTTGTTGGGTGACTTGATCGAACTCAGATAAAGAGAAGAGAAGTGCAAAGATCAACATCAAACATAGGGTTTGTATGGTTGGGGATTGCTACACATCTCTTGTAAACAATTTTTTACGTAGTAATATTGATATCTCAATTCCAAATTGGAATTGGGGGAAGACATTGCCATAGCGAGGATGATCAGTGAACTACCTAAATAACTCCTTGTGTCCTCTCTATCTCATTTAAATTATCGTTAGCAAATTATTAAACACATCGCTTGAGTAATTAATTCGTAGTGATTTTCCCTTGATTATTAAAAGCTTTATTGATTTGTTGATTGTCTTAGAATCAAATATATTGTAAGAGATTTTTTATATCAACAAACTTAAAAGGAAAATATGAAAAATCGATCGAACGCCCAATGTTCGATAATTTGACAATTTGAGTTTTTTCTATTGATTTCATTGGAAATAGGTTTCTTTAATGATACCATTAGAACGATTGATTGGGAATTGAATCTGTTAATATTGTATCATTGTTATCTATCACTTAAGGCTATGCGCATATTTGAGTTTCTAATAATCGGTTCGGTTTAAATGACTTTTCGATCTAAACACGAATCTTCCGCTCACCATAGTTTTTAACTTTTCAAAGACACTTTAAGAACCGAAATTTAAATATGGGGATCTATTCACCCCCACTAGATAAGTTACCTTCGTTTAACAATACATCCACCTATTACAAACAACAAACTTCACACAAAAATATTAGATACCCTAATATGCCACTAGTCTCCCTCAACGCTCAATCTTTAGAGATGAAGGTCCTTATCAATGGAACAAGACTAAGTATGAATATGATGAACAATTCCAAAATATCTCACAATAATCTACAAACAGAAGGTGTTAGTCAAGTGTTTTAGATAATGGTGAATGAAGAACACACACACACAAGGTTTTCTTAGGCTATGTTTGGGAGTTCGGATCTGAGAAGAGGGGAAGGCTTCCGAAAACGAGATTTTGAAAAAGTATAGAAAAATATTTGACATTTAAAAAAAATGATTTTGTATAGAAAGATAAAAGAGTGTATATCATTACTGTATTTTTAATTTTTCGAATACTATAACAATATAAAAGATATTTTAAAAATTTGGGAAATACTAACCAGTGCCCTCAGGGCAATGGTTAAAACTTTAAAAATAGTAAATTTATCTCGGTAATATGCGTATTTAGTGCCTTGGAAATTGAAATATTATATTTTCTATAAAATATTTTCTTTTATTGAAATTCTTAACCATTGCCCTGAGGGCACTGGTTAGCAAGACCCTAAAAATTTATGTAAACCCTCCAAAGCCCTCCTTCAATATAAATTTTGAGTTCCCTCAAATTAGAGGATTTTTGGCGTTATGAATAAAATCATACCCTCTAAAACCCTCCCAACCAAAATCATTCATTTCTTTCCACCCAATCCTTCTATTTATCCAAAGCTCCCTCTTTTCCCCTCCAAACTCCCAAACATAGCCTAAAGTTTCTAGATGAATGAGTTTTGGCTTTGATTGTTATCAAGAAATTGATAAACCATGAACACACGTCAAGATTAATCAACCCCTCTCTAAATCACTCAAACACAACAAAAAAATTGCACAAGAACAAGATACAGTAAAAAGAATGAATTTTTAACATAAATTCATAATCAAGATTTTTTTTTTTGTGAAAAGGAGAAATATACATGGTTATGGGGATATACACATAAAGAATAGAAGACTAAATCACATTTTTGTCTCTATGGGTATTACCATAGGTTTCACACTCTTGTTACTTTCACTAAAAGAAATAACTATTTATATGAGAGATGGAAAATTGGATTTTAAAATACGTGATTCGAATCAGGAAGAAAGTGTGATTTGAATCAGGAAGAAAGTGTGATTTGAATCAATCCAGACAGGCCCAAAAAGGGTGTTTTTCAAACTGCATGATTTGAATCATGATATGCACTTGATTTGAATCAAATGAGGTTGTGATTCGAATCATGTTCAATTTGTGATTCAAATTATTTTGTCCGGAGGCAGATTCGAATTTTCATAGGTGTGTGATTCGAATCATATATAACACATGATTCGAATCAAATACCAAGACATCCAAATTCAAATGTTCTAACTTGTGATTCAAGCTACGCCTATGGAAATGACAAAACATAAATTTTATGGGATCAAAAAGGAAATGCCAACAAGGATCAAGGGAACATAATTGGTGAAATTTCATGGGATCAAAAAGGAAATGCCAAATGGTAAAGGCGTACAAGCACACGATTGAAACAATATACAAATTAAAAATATGCAATCAATAAATAATCAAATCGACAAAAATAGTTAAATACATAAATGATACGTAAGGCACATAAACGATACTGAAAGATAACTCTATGCTTTTAGTTAGCACTCCAACGCCCAAGTTAGTTCAAGATTCAAGATGAGTATTGCGAAAAGTGTAGATCAGAGAAGGTACCTTCTTTCAGTGAGAGTTAAATTTTATACCTTGAGTCAATTGAAGTGTATTTGAGATGAAGTGGGCCTTAGCCATTTGGGCCTTTGACAAGCCCAAAAAATTTTCCCATAAGACTTTTTCAGGCACTGAAAGAGTCAGTGAAGCAAAAACTAAAACGCTTGGAGTTAGTTAAAAAGGTAGTGGGGACCAAGCGCATTAAATTCACTTCTATCATTGAAACGTTTCATGGCATTCTTTTGACACATGTACTGATGCACATGCTAGGGCATGATGCAGATTATAGTGAACTTGAGTTTGCGTGTATCCCTAATGAAAAATCCATCAGTTGATCTCATAACTCCCTTCCTTAGATAATGTGGATCGTTCAACTTTTCCAGAGAACCCACAAACATGAACCTATAGACACTAAGATGAAGGCCTACTTGGTGTTTTAGGGTAGGCCGAGGGTAGTGTCTTGGATCACACTAGGCGAACATTCTAAAACCGACTATCTAGCCTTAAGAGGCATGACATTGGTGTAGCCGACTGGTGTAGTGAAATATGTTTAGGTGCATACAAAGGTGATGGGTACTCCATCTGTTATGAATACTAAGGCATGAATAGAGGTTGTTATCATCGTGGTGGACGACCCTCACAATTGGCCAGTTCTTTTAGTGGGCCCGGAGAAGAGGATTTGCAATTCTTTTGATGTCTGCATGGTCCCACTCTATGAGTTCTTATTTATAAGGATATGACCGTGGCTGCCTTTTTTTTTTTAATTTCAAAGTGAGCGTCCCGAAGTATTTGAAGGTGTCTCCTTTTTAGCTTCATCAGAGGTCCTTGGCTTACATGAGGGTATTCCAAATGTGCGTCAAGCATAAGTCTAGGAAGCTTTCACTCAGGTTGTTTTTTAACATAGTTTTACCTAGTTCGCACTTCGCAGGATGACTACCGTGAGCAAGAGTTCATTAGTTTCCACACAGATGATCCTTGGTTCGACTTCTTCACTCGAGATTGGGGCGATTTTTTGGAGCGTTTCTTGCTAGTGAAGCCCCTCATGCCAGAGGCTCACCTCACCTTTTACTACTCCCCTACGAAATCTTCTCGCTTCTATAAAGGCACATTTTTAAAGTATTGGTCTTCATCCATTTCCTCCCGAACTTCATTTCACCCAGTACCAAACTAAATCTCCTTTCCACTATCAAGGTCACAATGAAGGAAAATATGCATTCCTGGTTTCAAGGGCTTGGCTATGAGGTGGTGTGGTGCCCCTTACCAAGGTGAAGAAGAGGATAATTCATACTTACGCCATCGTGAGTGTATATAGCTAGGAGAAAATAAAAGAGATTTCCAGTGAAGGCAGAGTCTAAAGGGGTTTTTTCAACATGTGTGATTGTATTTTGCTGATAACATGGACAAGTTGCAAATGTTATTTGACCTCGTCAACACTCAAGGTTTTTAGGCTGGAGTGCCTCCTCTAACACCGTTGTTTCCACTCAGCCCACCACTCCTACCTCGACCACCGAGGCTGCCACTGCTGCCCCCAGTGTGGACCAACTTGTTACTATTGTGGCCACTATGACTGTGGAGGAGGTGCTCTCGTCTCCAATTTGTCAACAACAAATGACTTTAGGTGACACGTTGCTCAATGTTGCATTCCTTGTGAACTAATGATGGGAGAAGATGGATTTGAGACTCTGGTTCTTCCTCACTCTTCTCAGCCTAATTATCTCAATGTTTCGAACCTTTCTTCCATTCGATTTTAGGTTTATTTATAGAAGGTTGTCATCAACTGCAAATGCTCTTCCTCTTTGGGTTTTTGGACATACAATTATCTTTATCCATCTCCCAAGGAATAAAACATATTCCATTTTTCTAGCACGTGTACTAGAATAACACAATGCACATAAGAGACAACACGATCCTTAGGCAATGTTGTAGTAACTTTTGTAAATCTTGGCAAATATTGCTCATCCTTATTCATTATGTGCCATCTCAACTCTATTTTTCTCTCTAAAATCTTCTACGATTAAATGTCCCGTTTAAGTCACAACCTTAATTAAAATCTTATGACTCAGAGCCTACTGTGAGTCGGTCTTCCTTAACTATTATGATAATGTTCATCGTATTTACCAATCATGCACAAATTAAATAATGGAGCACCTATCGTGTCACTACTAAACATGAAAACTTCCTTAAAAACAAATATAAATCACTTTAAACATTTGAAATATAAGTCATGAATTCAACAATTTGAGAATTTAATAACTCACATAAGTGTAGATATCACATTGCACAAAATGCAACAACTTTCTCATTACTAGAATACTTAGGAGAACGCTCAACTATTATTTCAATACGTCTAAACCTCGAGAAAGAGTAGGCACCAATGTCAGTGCTAGTAGAACCCCTTGATTTTTCATGAGAAAACGATATGAACCTTTCCCTAGTGCGTGTCCAAACCACAAGTATATTGACCTTATTTGCATCCATTTTTTTTTTGTTTGGATGCTGCCGACTCCGCCTCCTCTCGTTTACAACAATAAAATAAAATAAAATAAAATAAATTCATAAATAAAAACCCAACACGTGAAAAAGCCACCGATTATTCCAAACTTCCCTTGCATTTTCCAAACCACACCCACATCACTTCATTTCATAAACCCTTCTTTCATTTCAGTTTCCATTATTTTTTTTGATTCTTACTCCTTCTTCCAACCCTCACCAAAATTCTTGTTACCTTCGCCCCTTTCAATGGCCTCCATGAGTTTCACAATGGATTCAGTTTCTGTCTTAAACCCTAAACTCAACCACACCCGTCCCTCTCTCCATTCTCCAAGGTTTCACCCTTTACTCAATAGCCGCACTTTCAAACTCTCCCTCCCCCGTTACGCTCTCAATCAACGCAAACCCTTAACCGTCACTTTCTCCGCGCCGCCACACGACTCGGTAAATCCAAAACAAACTTCATTTAGGGATGCATTGCGCCTTATTATTAGTTATAATCATTCAATCTTGTTGTTGAATTTGAATTTGAATTTGTGATGTGGATTGTGAACTGTGTAGGATCATGGCGAAGTTGAAGTAGAAAAGGGGAATGATAATGTTGATGTTGATGTTGGTTCCGTTGGTTCCGAGGAGGAATCAGAATCACAGGAAGCGTGGAAGCAGGCTCTGGAAACATTCAAGGAACAAGCATTGAAGGTGCAAGGGGTTTCTCAGGAGGCTTATGAGTTGTACTCCAAGAAGGCGGTTGTTATTTTGAAGGATACTTCGGAGCAGTTGAAGATACATGCGGATAAGGCGAAAAATGATTTGAGTGTTGTGGCGAAGGAAGTTGCTGAGGAAGGGAAAGAGTATTTCTCTTCTGCGACGGAGAGTTCGCCCGACGTGAAGGAGATTGTGGAGACTTTTACTTCGCCGGAGGATGATCTTAGCAATGTTTCGGGAGTGAGGGACTTTTATGTTGGGATTCCCTATGGTATGTGATTATAAGTGTTATGTGGTGAATATGTTTTGAATGGATATTTGCTAGGTTGTCAATAGCGCGCTATAGCGGTATAGCGTAGCGGTTGAGGCCCTCGCGGCAACGCTATTGGACTGTTTACCGCTATCTGAAATAGCGGAAATAGCGGCCGCGATTTCATGTGCCGTAGCGGTGGAATAGCGGCGCAATAGCGGTTCTGTAGCGCTATTCAGACCGCTATTGTGAAGATACGGTCAGAACTGTAACTTTGAATTTTTTAAGGGAAAATTTGTATTTTTCCCTTTTATTTAACTACTATAAAAGCTAAAAGTGAGCATTAGGTCATAAATATTCTCTTTCTTCACTGAAAAACAGAAGCCAGCAGCCGTTCCGTTCTGCCCTAGTTTCAACGTTCCATTAGTATCTAGGCATAAACTTGCTACATTAGTAAATAGGCATGAACCAACAAGAGTTACTAGGCATAGACTTGCTACATTAGTATCTAATGGAGATGAGGAGTTGGAGGTAGAAGAAGAAGTGTTTGAAATTGAATCAAGTGATGAGCAAGATGATATTAATGTGGTGGAACTTAGAAGTGAAGATGAGGCGGATGTGATTTAGTCATTTTGTTTACATTTAGAATTTGATTTAGACATTTTGAGTACCTTCCTAATTTGAGTCATTATGTTTAGTTTATGTATGTTGCACCTTTTGGTTTATGTATGTTGCAACTTTTGTTTTCAAGTCATTATGAATGTTGCTGGAATCTATTTTTAGTATTTATGTATGTTGTTGGAACCTATTTTAGTATTTATGTTTTCATATTAAATATTTAGCTTGATTTTTAAAAGCTCACAATAGCGGTCATCCCGCTATCCGCTATGCCGCTATAGCATTTGGGAGGTCCGGCACTACGCGCCGCTATCTGAGATTAACAACCTAGGATATTTGTTTTATGAATGATATGTTGTCTACCATAGAGCAGAAACTGTTAAGATGCATTTATTGATGAGGAGTTATATTGATTTATTGATGAAAGTTATCATCTAATAAAGTCCTTATCGATGTTATCGGTTGCAGATGATAGATTATGGCTGCCAGCCAAAAATCTACCGTATTGATATGGCGTTATGGTCGCCTATGGTGACTGACACAGAATCTGCCATGCCATATGGCAAATTGGTAACACTGGCTCTTTCAAGGACTGATGTTGTTAGTTAGTGCCTTTCTGGATGTTGGATTGATTAATAGGGCCCTGGATAGTTAAAATTGCAATACTCATTGTTGGATTGTACTCTTTTGGTTGTTAACTTGTTAACTTGTTTCTTTAGCTAAAGTTGTGAATCTGTTAATTATGAGATGTATATTACCTTGTTATGCATTTTCAATGCAAGTTTTAAATAATTTTTTGTGATGATTTAAATGTTGTTGTTGTTGTCATTTATATTATGTTAGAGAGAGTGTGAATGCGTCTGATTTTGCATTTCAGGAAAGATCTTATAATCTGTGTTATGATGTATCAGACGCTTTATGTTTTTTTGCTCACATTACCAATCATAAGTAGGATTTCGGTTTTGACTACCGTAATAGGACTGGCTCATTGGCCTCAATATCTGTGTTGTATAGATGTCATCTCATTAAATGATTTAGTGAATATAGAAATATTAATGATATGGTTTTATTAAGCTGGCTGGAAAGTTCTTGTTGCCCTTTAACCCTCCCAAATAGCAACTTTTAATATTTATTATTTTGCAGGTTTGCTACTATCTCTGGGTGGCTTCCTTTCCTTTATGGTAACAGGAAGCATTGCAGCAATAAGGTTTGGGGTGATTTTAGGCGGTGGTCTGTTGGCTCTAAGCATTTCAAGTCTGAAATCATATAAAAAAGGACAGCCCTCTTCTCTAGCTTTGAAGGGCCAAACAGGTAAGTTTGTATGCTTTATAATTAATAAAAATGCTAAGTTTATTTTTTTAACGAATTTTGTGTCTTAAATGAAATCACCTACCTAGGATTGGAAGTCGAGAGAGAACATTTAGGGTCGGTTTGGTTCAACGGAACCCCTCCCACCAACCAAACAGACCCTTTAAATCAGGGAATTGAATGACCCTAATGAAATGCAAAATCATATATGACCACCTATGGATTACAACAAACCTTAAACCCTAAATCCTGACCACCTTTGAGTTACCACAAAAAATTAATTGGTCTTAAATAGGTTCCATACAAACTCATAAGTCACAAGGCAGCAACGTCTTAACTTAGATGAGGTTGAGAGTCCGCCCACAGCAGTGTGTTGGCAATGGTAGAAGGGCAAAAATCTGCCATATGCCACTGCGGCCTATGGCACCACCATGACAGGTGGCCCATGAAGTGACTGGAAGAGGGAATGAGAACGGCCCAGACCCACCCAAGATTCTAAATTTTAGAGACTGAAACACAGACAGAAATTTCAGCTCTCCAATTGAGAGAGGAACAGACAGAAATTTAAAAAATACAAGACTTAAAACAGACCCACAAACAGTGTCTGGTCGGGAACAAAGAGGGAATGAATGGGGGATTGAGAATGCCAAAGGTTTGATTTGAGATTACCAAAGGTTTGATTTGAGATTGCCAAAGGGATTGGGATGGCAATTAGTCCTACTGAACTTCAACCGTATAATGCTGACTTGTACTTGTTTCACAAAAATATTGCATATTTTAGGATTTAAATTCTGCTTTTTGTACTATTGGTGCTGTTTGCCTGCTTTAATTTGTCTTTTGTTAACAAAAGTTTAAATACTCAATAAAATGTGATCAGATATATTATAACTAGAGTAAAAACAGTTCAATTTTTACATTCAAATGATACTTAACATGTCTCTCTGATATTTAAAACATCAAACAATTGATTAGTAGTTCTCTTTTTTCAATCATGCATATGTATCCATCGCAAATCTGATTTTAAATTACTTGTTGGGCTTGCAGCTATAGCAAGTATCTTGTTTCTGCGGGAGATTAGCTCAGTTGGCAGAGTAAGAGATAGTTTGTATTAAACATTTGTTGAAACAATTCTATTTTTCACGCTCATAAAACTGCTATATGTTTCAAACTTCTGATAACTACATGTTCTTGTTTCATTTTCCCAGGGATCAACTTATTTCACTGCCTTGATCAGGTTCTTGAAACTTCATTATTGTTTTATTTACATTTTATCTTCATTTTAGAGTTTTTATTACTCCAGCGTTTACCCATACAAACCCTTATCGATAATCTCAGCCACTTGCTGTTGTTTCATGTTTAAGTCAAACTTCCACACAAATTGAAACCAGTTGTTTAATGTTTAAGTCAAACTTCAATATTGAATTAAAATCAGACTTTATTAGTGTTACAATCAGTGATGTCCTGCTTGACATTACATTTGGACTGTCAAATAATTGCTAATGGGAAATTCAGAATTTGAATAATTGTGTTTCCTGTAAGCTTATAAAACAACCATGGATTCTGCAAAAGACTCAAAATGAAAACTCAGCTAGCATTAGGTTTCTATTTAACCTGTAGAAATGCACATTGAAAATCAAAAGTCATTTGGTCCATTCACATTCTTTGGTCCAATGCTTTGATCTTTCACATTACTTGGTATTAATATTTCGATGTATAATAACAATTTTGTTTGGCATTTGCAGTGGTGTGGTAGCGGCATTTTACGTCTATAGACTAGTTTTGGATGGTAAACCACAAAAAGGTTCAAACTTGGAAGGTGAAGCAGGAAACTAGTTCAGTGATAAGGTTAGCCTATTCAGTTTAAATAAATCATATCTTAACACCAATAAAGTTCTGTTGAACATACACAAGAAAAAAGATAGTCTTTTCAACATTGGCACCTCCTTTTACACAATGAATGTGATTGTTTTCTATTTGCCATTCAGTGTCTATTGGAAGATCTGCATGAAGATCATCAGATAAAAACAGAAGATATGCATGAAGACTGTCATAGTAAATTTTTGGTGATTTATTTATTTCTTCGATATTCACAGGCCGGGTTGTCAAGACTCGTTGCTGAAGACTAGGGTTACAGTTTCATGCATGAAAAAAATTGAGCATCTGCAAAATCTTGATATACTTCAGTAGTACTCTAGTGTATAATTATGATGATTTATGAATGAACTCCTTGCATTCTTCACTCCATAATAAAGTAAGCTTGGGGTTGTCAAGTACTATATTATGATGTTTCTTTTCCCAAACATCATAATATAGTTGAACAAAGGTGAGTAGATGACAAATCATAATCATTTTGCAATATTGTGTACTATAAAATCACTAAGGTTGAACTAGCTATGAGCTTTTATGGAGTTCGGGAAAGCTCCACATACATTAAGGAGGATAATTTTATCCTCCTTGCTTTTCAAAGAGTTCTTATTTATTCGCCACGAGAAGTTTGGGTAGAATTACTCATAAATCAAAGAGCATTGAAATAGAAAATTAAATTAAACACAAATAAGATTATGGAAGAGATAATCAAGTATTTTCATACCATTCAATTATATGCACATTTTGATTTCATCAAACATGATTCTTACACCGTTGTTTTGAAGTTGTATGTTGGTAAATCCAACTATTTATCTGAGCTGATTGTCAACATTCAAAACTGTCAATATTCAAATCACACTGGAACATTGACTTTTATCAAACTTGAATTTTGTTGTTGTTGTTGTAGTAAACTAAACTGCTTTCAAATCACACTTAGTAGATTGCAATCCATTCCTAGTAAAGACAACGTATTTTCAATGATTGCAGATATTTAATAATTCCTTCTAATTACCATATTACTACTTCATTCAGTCTATAGGTTCTATTATCTGACAATTTCATCTTGCTCTTTTTTGTGATATCAAACTTAACCAACAAATTTTTGTGGCTTGTCACATGATTTGAGCAACCTATTATATCTAGGAACCATGATCTTGCCTCATGTTGATTTTTAGACATTGCTACCATGAAAACTACAATGTAATCATCTGAATCATCTTGGACTATCTTTGATTCTTCATCAAGAATTGTCTCGAGCCTTCTCCTTTCCTTTATGGTACAAGCAATCTGAGGCATAATCACCCAATTTTCACAATTATAGTAGTGAATGTGCTTTTTGTCATTGCTTTGTCTTTAAATGGTTGAAATTTAATGGACCCCTTTCTTGAAAGATTTAGGTTTACCATCAAACTTAGTCTCGTGGGAGCTTGAACCTTTATATTTATTAAATTTATTTTGAATTTTTGTCAATCAACACCACCATTCTTATTGAAAGTTTGAGTCTGTGGATCTTGAACTGATTGGTTGTTGGGGACCATTCATTGACAATGTAAGTCCAGACGCGTAAGGCCTAAAACTACTAGTCCCTACTAGTCTTGGGTCATTGGCAGACCCTGCGTTCGGACGGGGGATAATATTGGTCCACTTTGAGCGTTCGATGGTATGTCCGTCGTACCCATTGTAGAGGGAATCACTTCGGTTACCGTCGTCGCGGTCGTGTTTTTTCTGTCGAATGGGGATGTTGTTTTACATTGTTATTTGGTGGATTAACCATTCTTCTAACGTACTTCCTTTTTGGTATTGGTTCGTTATTTTTGGCCACCCTATCCCTTCTCAATCTCATGCAACAAAATTTGAGAAAAGATTGTATGCAGAACTAAAGCAAAAAAGGTTTTAAAACGACCAAAAAACTAGACATAAAGGGTCTCACCGAACGTGCTAATTTGTTTACTTCGAAATTTTGCAAACACCGCTAGTCTTCCAAATTTGATACTTTGGTTACTTACATGATCGACTAGATTGATCCTAGGACATATGTGTATAGTTTTTTGTTTTAGTTTTTCTTACTGTTAAGTGTTTCGTTGCTAAAGGTTAATTTTTAAAAGTAAAGATGTATGAAAAATAAAGACGAGGAAAATAACTTCGACATGATTCTTAAAGGAAATGAAAATGACGTTAATCTAAATAAATCAACATTGAAATAAAGATGGTGTTTCATATGTACATTTTCTCAAAATTCTTTCTTGATAACACTTAGATATTTTGAGTGATTTTGAGTTTGGTATAATATTAAACACATAAATCAAATGATAAGACCCCTATTTATACTACTTCACTAGTAACTATAACTAACAGTTTCTTTTTCAAAGGATGTCACATTTTCGTCTGCATGCGCTTTGTCTTTCATAAGTCTCCACGCGTCCTTATTAAGGAACAAATAAGGCCAAAATACAGTTATTAGCCTTATTTCAAATTTATCTTTGTCGAACTCCAAATCTGAATTACTTCAAAACTTTCTAAGTCTTAGTGTAACACAATTTCTCCAGTATAATAACCTCCTCGCCAGGTTTTAGTTAAACTCTTCAGATTTTTCGTCAAAGTCAACTTGTTTACCTCAAATATTTTCTTAAGTTTTTACTTGAAATTTCACATCCTCTTGAGCGTCGAAATTACAGCCGACAGTTGTGTAAAAAGTAAGGAAGTAACTCCCAAATTTTAAGGTAACTCACTCTGTCACAAACACACACACACACACACACACATACACACACACACACACACACATAGATGCAAACACGCACACTCATACATGCACACACACACGCGCACTCACACACACAGAAGCACTTAAAAGTTGTTTTCTAACCTTTTTTACACCTTAAAAATATTTTAAATCATTAGCCAGTTGATTAGAGTATTGTTAGCCTCTTTTTAAAACTATTTTGAACTAACCAATTGATTGTGATGTTAGGCCAATTAATTGGAATTTTTTTGAGCTATCCAATCGATTGAAATATTTTTTCAACTATCAAAACAATTTGGTAGTTATGCCAATCAATTGGAAGATGTTCAAATGATTAACTAATCGATACAATATCTTATTGATTGGCGACAACTCCTTATCCAAACTTTACATATTGGGCAATGTAACTGATTAAAAATGACTAATATAGTTGATTAGACCTTATCCAATCGATTGAGACATTAAAAAGGCCCATGAATTGTTTCCTTTTTTTTTTATTTTTTCATCTCTTATATAAAGGATGGCCACCTTCTATTCATTTCCTGCCACTTTCCAACGATTTACATTTTCTTTAGAATTTATCTCTCTAATTTCTCTCTCTAGAAAATATTTCTTTCACTTAAAATTGCCTTAGTGCTCGTGAGTGAAGCTTTACTTGTAAGGAAGAGTTTTGTAAGTGGTTGTGTTGTTTGTTTAATTTTTGAGATTGAGATACTCTTGAAAATATTGAGTCTGGTTCTAGATAAGCCAGTAATAAAATCTATGTTCTACATCCAGATATTTCTTGATCCACAAGCTGAGTGTTGCACTAATTGTGCAGATGAATCTCCTTAAATATTGGAACACAAATACCAAGTTTTCTAAATTTTCTTATCATCCAATTTTGGAAACTCGTGTACAGTTGGAGATAAGAAACTTGTTCCAGATTAAATCTTCTTGACATGGGAAAATTAATGAGATATATTCAAAAGAAATATCAGAGAATCAAATTAAATCTGTCAAAATTTAAAACAACCTTTACATGTTCTAGTATATAATGTCACAACATCTGTCAGAATATCCTCCCTGAACATGTTAGAATATCTTCCATAACATCTTTGTTGTAACCATGTTTTACAAAAATGTGTCATTTCTAAAACAATGGTACTGACAATATCACTCTTTGGCAAATTTTGGCTAAAAAAACCATAGATTAAACAATCTGGAGAGGGGAATAAAACCACAAGGTAGGGGAATAAAATCAAAAACCAAACTATACAAAAATTGTAACAAAGATACAACAATTACACAACTACAAGCTACATGCTAAACATGTAAACTTTGTACATGAGGAAGGAGATGCAAGTCTCTCCCTCTAAATCACATAAATAATTATCACCACAGAGAGAAAAATCTCCCCCTCAAGAGAAAGAATATCTTTACTGGAGACATAAGAGAACTAGCCTGAACACAACATTGAATTATCACAATTTAACACATTAGAAGAACATGCACCAGAAGCAGCACACATAACTCAGGGCACAAGACACAATTATGTTGATAACTCAAAACACAAGACACAATAGACAGGATGTTAAAAAATCCAAAGGGACATCCTACAAAAAACCATAGCAGAAGTAATAGTTGAAGGCAAGAACAAGACATACTTTAAAGACACCCATGATTGACAATCATGCTCCCCCCTAAATTGTTGCATATAGTAAGCAACAACACTAGACTAGACTCACTAACATTTTTCTCCCCCTTTTTAGCCAAAAATTGACAAAAGAAGATAAAAAGAGACTGAAATAGAAAGGACCAAAAGAAGACACACACTCATGATACAATCCAAACAACTTTTACTTAAGAGAAAAACAAAAGGAAACAGACTCAACAAACAGAAAAAAAAAAACAAAAAAGAAAAAAACACATTTCTTGAGTTTTTTTTATTATAAAAGGACAACATGCAATAGCTATCCCATGCTACCTCCTGAGTCAACAAAATTGACCCAATCTTCATAGCATCTGAGTCTGAATCAAGTATTTTGAAGATGTTTTTTCTTGGGGGACTTCATCTATTTTTGTATATGTTTTCCTTGTTCTGGATGTTCCAACATTTTTTATAGTGTTGGTCACTTTCTTCTTTGAACCAAAATGCTCTTCCCTTCCAGTTTCCAGCAAAAGCACCTTCTTTGCATTAGAAATTTTGAAAGATTTACTCATGATGAAGCTCGTGAGGATGGTGAGGTAGTAAATATTTTAAATACAAGGAGAGTTACCTAGATTGTAACGACACCTTGTTTGTAATGTCAATCCAGTCAAAGAGAGTGTTTTTGGAGGAAGATAAGATCAACTTTAGTAACAGTGCACCTGTCACACCCCAAAATTTTCCCATCTTATTTCACTTATTCAAAATTCAAAATCAAAGCACAAAGCTCCAAGACGCACTCTCCTAAACAAGGCTCAGAGAACTAGGGTTTTGTTGTTTTGAAGGAAAATCAATGAATAAATGGCTCTAAGGCATCCCATATGGCCTATGATACTCCACACTATCTCCATAACAAAATTCAGGGTGAATACAAAAGATTGGTCACTCAATTGCTCAGAAAGTCAACAGTCGACTAGTTTGACCTAAAAGTCAACTATGGTCAAAGTACAGTCAAAACTCCTGATTTTTTTGTCAACATCCTCATATTAAAGTACCATTCACCATTTTATCAAGAATTGATCATGGTTCACCAAGGAAAGATCAGAAATCAACAATTCCAAAAGTTTCTAAATTAGGGTTTTCATAGGAGAAAGTCAACTAAACTTTGACCAGCCATAACTCCTACATGGAACATCATAAATTTTCCATCCAAAGCTCATTTTGAGGAAAATTGAATTCTCTACAATTTTGTCTCTCACATGCCAAGTCTAAAAATGCTTCATTTGAGAGATATGGATCAAAACATTATAGGTCCTTTTCAAAAGTCGACCAAAAGTCATCTTTTTCAAAAGAGCACACAAGGAGCATGGGAATTTATTTTGATATGGGACAAAAAACATTGGTTAGAGGACTCTTTAAGGTTTCTAAAAAGTCCAAGAACTTGGAAAAATGTTGAAGTACAAGTTCACCCATTTCCAAGGGCATGTGTGAAGAGAAAAGGTCCAAAACTTCAAATATTTCCAAATGGGCCTATATTCTTTTCATCCAATCTTCATCTTAAGCCCATGCACATCCCAAAAATATATCTCACTATTTTTTATTATTTTTATTGATTATTTTATGGTTTTTTCTCATTTAAATCATAATTTAATCATATAAAATAATAAGTTAATAAAAGATATGATTTTGCTTTGATTTTAACTCAAGAAATCAAACAATATATTCCTCTAAATCCATATAATTTCGTGCAAGAAAGATTGGTGCAAAAAAGAATTGAAATTTGATTAAATTAGAAAGATTTACAAATTCAATTTTCCAAACTTCCAATATTTGATTCAAGGGAGATTTGATCCAAAACTCTTGACCTAATTCCTTCCATTATATAAGTACAAGTTTTCCAGACCCCTAGAGGAGGGAATTTTTGCATAGAAGAACCCTAGTCCGAGCTCAAAAATTGACCAAAAACTCAAACTCCAACTTTGGATTACAAGCCAATTCAAGGCATCTCATCAACCCTAATACGTTCCTGAAGGAATTTGGAAACAATCCAGATCCTTACATTCGAGAAGCACGCTCAGAATCGCCCCCAAAAGCTCACGGTTTGTATCTCTGAATTTCTCTTCGATCTCTCCGATTCATGATGCATAAACATGTTTTGAATACATATTCTTGCTTATAATGATGTGTGGAATGTTTCTGGACTTTTAATTCGAAGTTTGCGTTCATATATCGTATTGTGCCATTATTAGGGTTTCAAAGCTTTTTTTAGGGCTTTTAGCTACGGGTAAAATCAGGACACATGGTTGCCATGGCTAGATTCGTGAGGTCAAGACGATCCTGACCATGGCCATGGAAGGATTTCTTTGCACTCTAGGTCGTATTCGCTATTTTTGCAGGTGTTAAAAGTGAAGTCTTTTATAGCGCATCTGCAACAAGCGCTGTAAAAAGGCGAGTTTCAGAATTTGGGGAAGATGACGGAGACGTGGCCACACACGATTGGCCCAATTCCAAATATTTGGCGCGCACGTTCTCTTTCTACAACCTTGGATCCGGTGCATTAAGACGCACCATCCTATCATGCGCCATTATCCTACAGCTATCAGATCATCAGCCTCATGTATCCAACGCTCCTGAAGCTGCAACTGCATCATGCTCCCTCAAGCCTGCATCACACCAGATCACACGCTAAGTTTTCTGAATTTATTTTCTTTTTAATTACATAATCTTTATTTTATTTATTTCTAATATATATATATATATATATTAGAAATCCAGATCCTTACATTCGAGAAGCACGCTCAGAATCGCCCCCAAAAGCTCACGGTTTGTATCTCTGAATTTCTCTTCGATCTCTCCGATTCATGATGCATAAACATGTTTTGAATACATATTCTTGCTTATAATGATGTGTGGAATGTTTCTGGACTTTTAATTCGAGCTTTGCGTTCATATATCGTATTGTGCCATTATTAGGGTTTCAAAGCTTTTTTTAGGGCTTTTAGCTACGGGTAAAATCAGGACACATGGTTGCCATGGCTAGATTCGTGAGGTCAAGACGATCCTGACCATGGCCATGGAAGGATTTCTTTGCACTCTAGGTCGTATTCTCTATTTTTGCAGGTGTTAAAAGTGAAGTCTTTTATAGCGCATCTGCAACAAGCGCTGTAAAAAGGCGAGTTTCAGAATTTGGGGAAGATGACGGAGACGTGGCCACACACGATTGGCCCAATTCCAAATATTTGGCGCGCGCGTTCTCTTTCTACAACCTTGGATCCGGTGCATTAAGACGCACCATCCTATCATGCGCCATTATCCTACAGCTATCAGATCATCAGCCTCATGCATCCAACGCTCCTGAAGCTGCAACTGCATCATGCTCCCTCAAGCCTGCATCACACCAGATCACACGCTAAGTTTTCTGAATTTTTTTTCTTTTTAATTACATAATATTTATTTTATTTATTTCTAATATATATATATATATATATATATATATATATATCTATATATATATATATATATATATATATATATATATATATATATAATATAAAAATTTCTTTTTTTTTACAAAATCATAAAAACCTTTTTTTTATCTTAATATTTTTCTTTTTATATTTTTTATCATCGATTCCTCGATTTTATTTTATATGTTTAAAATAGCTTAAAATGTAAATTAATTGTGGTTAATCAATTAAAATATATTTTAGCCTGTTAAAATTCCATATTTTATTTTTAATCGATTTAATTAATTAGGTCGAAGACCAATAATTAATTAAATCCGATTGTTATTCAATTCAATTTTCACTCGGTTTAATATTTGGAAGAATTTGCCATACACTGAAAAAATACTTTGTGCATTTTTTTTCAGGGTTAGCATCAGGGTTTCTTCCAACTACGCGCCATGCCTTTTATGAAGCTAAGTCCCGACTTTTATTTTCTTTCATTTTATTATTTAAATCTTTATTCACATTATAAAATGGTTATTAGGGTGAAAACCTCGCAAGTCAATGGACTCTTTTGTGCTCACATCTTTTATTTATTTTTGCCCATTTTTCAGGGTTAGCCTTGAGGCTACCTCCGACTACGAACCATATCAGATCAAATCAAAGCTAAGTCTTTTTCATATCTATTTAATTTCTTTTTGCCATTTTTTTATTAAATTAGGGTTAACGTTATTTGGCAAATGAACTGTCCATACACTCACTCCTTCTTTTTTTATTTTCTCTTTTCCCACTTTTTCAAGGTTAGCCAACCGCCAAAGCTCAATAGTCGGTAACCCTAAATCTTAACCTTATTTATTCCGCTTTAATTATTACTTGAGTCAAATCCACTGGTTTCTTTTTCCCTTCCCCATATTATTTGTAACTGTTTTGAGGATGTATTGCTTGGCCTTAAAGGCACTTAATCTGCATATTATATTATTGTGCGGTTAGTAATCTTAGGGAGTGCAAGTCTTGAACTAAATTAGCATCACTAATTATAAGATTAAATTTCTGAATTAATCACGTGATTGTTGCACCCACGCACCTTTTGGGGTAACCTCTTTTGTTGCCTTGTTGCCTGTTGCCTTGTTGCCTTGTTTTTTTTGCAGAATAGCCATGTCCCTCGAATACGAGGATACCTCAGCCACGTTGTCTCGATTAATGCAAAGATCATAAGTCCCTAATGACGCTGCCTTCGATACGCTAAATATGATCTCGTCCCTCGGAAGTTGCCTACAAAGGGATGAGGTATCCTCTGGTTGCCTAAACGAAAAAGGCTATTCTGATCCTTCCCTTAGAGTACTTGCCTCTCTATGGTTAGGGACAGTCTTATGGCGAACGATAATTCGACGACCCTTCAACCTTCAAATAAAATTACTTCCTACCCCCCTATGGTATGGATAGCCCTGAAAGGCTAAAAGAATCTTTTTACAAATATCAAGGTAATTTGCCCTTAATTGCATGCTCTGGTTTAAATTCCTTTTTCTACACTCTTCTCAAAAAACTCCAATAAGGCTACGCTCATTTACGAGCTAAAGTCCTTATTTTCTTCTTCTACATTTCTAAACTTTTGGTTTCAAAACGAGCAAAGCAATTAAGAGCCCATGGAAAACCATGGATGCAAAGGGTGCCTTACACCTTCCCTTTGCATAATTACCCCCCGAACTCAGTTTCTATTTAAAAGGTTTTTCCTGTTCTTTTAGCCTTTATGATAATTTGGATAAAATAAAAGTCGGTGGCGACTCTTGCTTAACCGCGACATTTCGATAAAAAAGTCAGTTCACCGTGTTACAACACCACTCACCATGGGAGAGAGACACGTTCTTGTTCAAATTTCTCTTTTTCCAAGCTTTGACTATTGGAAAATGTTACAATATTTGAAATGACATTCTTCATGCCATTGAAATTGATTCTTCTGAGACTGCACATATCACTAGGTGAGGGAATATAGTTGGCACAATTGTCTAAATAATTATTACCATACTTCCTCAGTAGTCCAATTCCAAAATTACCCATTATTTTCTCAATATAAATTGCACCTCAAGTTATGATGAATAATACTTCCTAAAGCTTCTTAGCCATAGAAAGCATAGGAATGCCAATACTTGCATGTAGAAAGACCCTTGACATAATGATGACAGAACCAATGACTTTGTTCTGTAAGAAGAACAAGATCCTTGTACCCTAACTGCAGTAGCAAATTACACTACAATGCCATAGCATCTAGTTTGACATTGTACTCTTTTAGTAACCAACCCAATTGTAAAACTCATATTTCTTGAACAATGTACCTAATCTTAATGATATACCAGGATTCAATTAATTCTAATCCAAGTGACCAGAAAATCCTCAAATAATACAATCTTCTTTAAATTTGGCGAATAGCGTTTTACTTCAAGACTCACAATCATTATATATTTCATCCTTGAAATAACTGATGATCACATGCCAAAATAAACTTTGAATAATGAACCCCCTTTTTTTAAACAACCAGTTGTTTTCTTGATAACTTTCTTATTCAAAGCCTCCCAATCTTTTATAGTCTTCCACAATGTATGGAGTAATAAACTGCTGCCACGATGTTCAAACATCTCGTTGAATGTAACACCCTGATTTATCCCGTCAAATATTAATAACAACCAGAGTATAAAATCCTTCATTCGAAAACAATTCATCGAAACCAGGATGTCACATTTACTTCATAACACAAACAATTGCTCATAATCATAATAGATACATAACACATATAAACAGATGAACCATTCAAAATGATATTGTCTTCAAAAGAAACAACTTTCAATTACACAACGGAATTCAACATATTCAATCTTAGAAATATCATGGCATCTTAATCCAACAAAATCAGTTTCAGGCTATAAGCATACTCCAATAAACAACTAAAATTTCAACAAAGAAACAAATAGAAAATAATAGCATTCATCCCCACCCGAGTGTTACGTATCAGAGCGACGATAATAACTCAAATACCAAAGGTATTTAGCCTTCATTCCTGATTACCTGCACGTTACCAACATAGGGGTAACATTCAAACAGAAGGGGTGAGATATTTTACAATATAAAGGAATGCATAATAAATAATATAGGAGGTATAGATCATACATAATTTTACCCCTTCATACAACATTAACATCGTTCATCATTCAACAACACATTGTTAATCATTAACAACAAATAATTCATCAATCATACCATAACCATGATAATACAATGCAACCGACAATGCGCAGATGCATGTGATATCATCAGGGCATAAACCCTCATCTCTAAATTGCCAATTAATAGAGGCATCAACAATGCATAAGCTTTCATTGCTAAATTGTCAATTAATAGAGGCATCAACAAGGCATAAACCTTCATCGCAGTTTTCCAGTCCAGGCCGTCGTAAAGTATGCAAAAGTATGTGACTCGATAAATGCGACATTATAAATTGCAACACAACGAAAACCATAATGAGAACACAAGGAATAAGCCTTAAAAAAAATTCCAATATAGGCTATCACTTCATCATTATAATAACATCAATTCATCGTGTTATTCATACCTCATTACAGAATTCATATTACACACATCATCATAACATCATCAATTCATCATAATAACAACAAACATCATAGTACACAAGTCAAGTAACTTCATGTCATGGTTAATTAATCTTATTAATAAAAGCATATTTATTTTTTAATTCATCACAAGACATCATTATCAACTCATACAGATCGAATTCGTACAACTAATTGCATCAAGCATACAACATCATTATTAGCTCATACAGATCAAACACGTACAACAAGTATAAGTTATATTACATAATTTTATACTGGTTCCCTATTCATTTTTATAAGATAGGAATTTATTATAGCTTTCCAACGGTCCAAACGGCGCGTCAAACGGACACCCGAGTCAAAAGTTATGGATTTTTGAAGTTTTTAAGAAAAATCGGTTCGACTCAATGGAACCCGGTTCCTCTATTAGGGGAACCGGTTCCCCTAGTTAAAAATCACAGTTTTTGCTCCAAAAACTCTGGGAAATCGGTTCCCTTATTTGGGAAACCGGTTCCTGCTGTAGTAGACCTAAAAATTTGTTGTTTTGCTGCTACGAACCTCAACCCTTCAATACCCCTCAAACCCATACTTTCCCCATACGAAAATCACTAATAATCACAGTTTTTCAACGCAAATACCAACATCATAGAATTATTCACATACAAACATCAATTCTATGATTTTCACACACATCACAATTCATTCTCAACATCCATAAACACATTAAAACCTCAAATTCTTCACACATTCATGGATATAGGATTATGTAACATAATCTCTACTATACGCATTATCATGCCAACCCTTAGAGAGTAAGAGCCCCACCCTTAGATTTTCCATTTTCTTTAAAATTTGCTCTACCAATGGAGGTTCTCCCTTTGCCGTAGCTCACTTTCTCTCTATTTCACGCTCTCTTCCAAAATTGTGCAACTTCCCTCAATTTTTTTTAATTACCTTATTTTATTAATTTCTTACTAACTTTCATATCTCTAATGGGCTTAACATTACACCTCCCCTCAATGCTTAACTAACACATTTTATGGCCCAATTACTATTTAATCAATTATTCTATCGTTATTATTATTATTATTATTCAATCTCAATAATAATTCTTATTTCAATCATATTAAATCATCTAATCTTCTAATAAATCAAACGAAATAAATAATTACAGCTAACTATATCTATTTGATTCTACAACTTCTAAATCAAAGGCACTGCCTTCTATTCTAAGGATACATACCCTCCAATACCACAATCATCATATAACATCAAGGAAAATTATCCAATAAATCAACAACACTAAATTATTGAATAACGAAAACCGAGTGTTACATTGAACATCAATACCCTTCTTAATGAATAAATCATTGACTTTGGTCCTGAAGTTAATCATCACTAAAAGTACTTCTCTCGATAGGGTAACTTAGAAACATACCTTGTTCTCATTCAAGGAGAGATAAGAACCTTTGAAAAATTCTTAGATAATATATTTTCTGTTGCTATAGATCACAAAGAAAAGGATTATACTTGTTTCTATTCACCAAGAAACTCACCTTGCATTAGACTAATCAGATCCATAGAATAGATTCTACAACTTTTGTAACTATCTGATGTTGCATCTTCTGGTGTGACATCTTGACTTCATCTTCCATGAACATCAAGTAAGAAAATACACAATTAAATACTTATGGAGTCCATAAACAACAATTGTTTTTAAATCCTCAAAGGAACTTCATACATCTCATTAGAGACAAAACATTCTCCCTTGATGATAAATACGTTCAGATCTTGATCACTCAACTGACTTATGTTTATCACAATAGTCATCAGTACTTTAGTAAGAAGAAAAAATTACCCAAACTTAGATACTTCATCATGTAATCTTTAGCTATCTAATGCCCTTATTTTCCCTTTTAGTATCAACAACAAGAGTAACAGTTGATAGAATGAGACTACACAAACCACCAAAAACACTTTTACTCCAGTCAAGTGTCTGGAATAATTAGTACAAAAATACCAATTATCTTAGTTGAAGTTCTAAAAAGGGTACGAGAGATAAGGCAGTTATCACCTTCCTTGAGTATTAACCACTGCTTGGTTAATCAATGCTAGTTTTGACCTTCAAAGAAGACAAAAACTATTAAAATTAACTTTTTCACATAAGACATATCTTTAACGAAAGTATCTGCCTTTAGATGGAGAATTCTAATGTCTAGCACAATGCTGAGACATTAAGATTGACATCCTTGACTCAGCTTGCCTTTTGATGAAAACATCATTTTGTCACTTGAGTTTTCTCATTGCTAATTTTAGCATGAAAAACCCTAATTTTGTTAGGCTTCCAAACATCTTTCCACTTGAAGAAACCTCCAAATGTTCTGAACTATCCTTACAGACTTGATAAAGATATCAAGTTTTAGGATTAATAGAGTCACTTCACCCTGCAAGTTATAGACAGTAGATAGTTCTTCATTCTCTTTGGACATAAGATCAGAAATAAATCACCTCCTATTTCTTCATGGTTGACAACCCGTTTTATTCTAGTTACACAGATCTTTGAATAAAACAGCAAGCACATCATGGGATAATTCTTCAAATAGAAATCTTTATCTGAAGTCCATCTTCCAGTCTAATTAAGCCAAGAAATAGAAAACCTATATAATTGTTCTTGAGACAAGTATGAAATTCTGCTTCACAGAGATCCAAGGTAATCACACTCATATGAATGCTTTGACATTGATTGATCTATACTCCAGTTCCAGCCTTTCTTTAGAATCACAGACTTGTTGAAGTCAGTACATATATTTTGGACACTTGGTATAGACTTTTTGTCTATCTTTTCAACACTTGATTTGATTTTCTTATAAGGAACACAATAGTAATAAGAAACCCTTCATAAGAGACCAGGACATATGATCCTAAAAGTTGGAAACAAAAAGAATTATCTTGTTGTTCTTTAATGGCTTGTCACTTTCATGTCAAACATCTAGGATAAAGACCAGATTATCTTCTTCTTGATCATCTTATCTTTTTAACTGTTTCCTTCCAATCACACTTAAATGTGCCTTTATGAGTGGACTTGAGAGACTCCCAAGTATCTTTGACCACAATAAAAGTGATACATAGAGCTTACCAATTCCACTAATAATAAAGTTGATAATTTCCGAGTGACAAAGAGCCAACTCAAATTGTTCCCTTCTATCTCTCCAGCATCAGGATTCTCCTATCCTGACAATTCTTCAAGATCTGTTGTCCATTGATAGCCAAAATGCTAGTATTCTACCCTTCCACCAAGAACAATATTACTAGAAAAATACTCCCTGAAGCTCATCTATTGGACCTGGATGCCTGCTCTGATACCAATTGAAATTTATGGTACAGGAAAAACATGTTAATAATGATGTCCTAACATCAGAACAATGTCATGACATATGTTACAACACCTGTCTTCAAACTGAACAGATTCTTCAAGCTGTGATTGATACTGAATTGAAATTGCAGAATGATAAACAACACAGAGAATTGTTAATCCAATTCGGTGAAAAATCACCTACTCTGGGGGCTACCAAGCCAAGAAGGAAATTCACTATTAGAAGTATCAATTTAAATCTAAACAATCCCAGTTTACAACTTCTCACATAACCATTACCCAGTGCAACTTATACCTAGAAATCGACATGTAGATATGAGAAATCACCATCTCACTTCCTAAATCACCTCAGTGATATCTAACAGTCCCAATCCCAATGACTGTATAAAAAAAACAACTCAACGAGAAGATTACACTTCCAATACAAAAACTCAACTCTTTTGCTTAAAAGCTTCAAGAGTGAGAATAATACTCTACCCATTACCTAAAGGCTTATGAGGGAGAGCATTACGTCTACCACAAGTATCAAAAGATACAAGGGTGACTTACAATTACACAAGAGACTCTTAAAACTTAAGACTTCTAACCTTCCCCTAATTTACAAATGGTGAAAGTTCGCAAAAAAAAATTAGGTTAGGTTTTTTCTTAAGATACATCTCTGGAGTCCATGGGCTTCAAAATCTGCATCCAGATATTTCTTGATCTACAAGCTGAGTGATGCATCCAATTTTGGCAACTTGTGTACTATTGGAGATATGAAACTTGTTCCAAATTAAATCTTCTTGACCTGCGATAATTACTAAGATATATCCAAAAGAAATATCACAAAATCAAATGATGATTATAATGAAATATTTTCACATGTGGTAAAAAATTGTTCTATAAGAGTACTTATGGCTATTGTGAATCAATAATAGTCTAAAGTTGGAACATATAGATGTCAAAACACGTTTCTTACATGAAAACCTTGAAGAGACAATCTACATTAAAAAACCTGAAGGTTTTGTAGAGGATAAGACAAAGGTATGTTTGTTGAAGAAATATTTGTATGGGTTGATGCAAAGTCAAAGGTAGTGGGTATTGCCGGTTTGATAATTTTTTTTTAAACATAATTTTGTCAGAAGTAGTTATGACAATTGTGTATACATGCAGAATAGGAATGAGAATGTCACTCCCTACCTCCTTTTGTATGTTTATAATATTTTGATCTCAATCTTTAGCAATATAGAATCTTTAGCAATATAGAGATCGGTAAACTTAAGAAGATATTGAATGGTGAATTTAAGATGAAAGGTTTTTGTGAAGCTAAAATAATTTTGGAGATGAATATCATAAGAGGCCACGAAAAGAGGGAATTGTTCTTATCTCAATTTAATTACTTGAAAAATGTAATGGAGTGATTTAAAATGCAAAATATTAAAATCATCAAAACTGCATTGAGTCATCAGTCATCACACAAAACTTCTATTAAGCAATATCCTCTAACTAAGGAAGAGAAGAAGATAATATAGAGCACTCCTTCGAAGAAGATAATATAGAGTACTCCTTCGAAGAATTATGTATAATATAGTTTGTAGTAGACCAAAATTAACAAGTGGAATTAGAAGAATTATGTATACTATAGTTTGTAGTATACCAAAATTAGCATATGCAGTAAGTATGGTAAGTAACTTTTTTGGCAAATCCTAGTTAGGTACATTGAGAAGCTTTGACGTGAGCGCTGAGGTATTTGATTGGTTATTTAAAGGGTGGTTTAAAGTACACAAAATCAACTCAAAAGAAAAAGGATTTGGAGGATTTTGTAGATTCAGACTATGCAGGTAAGGTGATCACTTGAAAAATCCCTACCAGATTTTGTGTTTGTAATGTTTGGAACATCTATCAACTGGAAGACAAATCTACAATCAACAATCCTGTTAACGACTACTCGAGCAGAATATATTGCCCATACATTGCCCCAGTGAAAATGGTCAAGAAAGCCATATGATTGTGTTGCCAAAGCATGTCATTAATTCTCCTTCACTCTTCACTTATTCTTGTAAGCGTGATCATCTCCAGGAGTATGCGCGTCGGACGTGGTGTCCTGCCCAACATACGTCAATGTCTAATACTTGTATGACGTGTGTCAAAAAAGTCCCATAAATGTTCTAAAAAAATTTAATATAATGCAAGTGAAGAGGCAAATCAGGAGGTAAAAGAACATAAATTTCATATAAATACTCCTACTACCTCAAAACAAAATCAGGACAGTTCACAACCACATTATTCAACTTTACAAAAGTGATATAGCTAAAGAAACAAATCACCTCTATCTTTGTCTAGCTGTAGAGATTGTCCTAACTTAAAGACTAATATTCCTCTCAGAAAAAGATCAACATCTCCTAGATATCATGACGAGCTTCTTGATTAGGAATAATAAGAGGTTGATTATCCAAAGGCATGTATTGCGCCATAATCGCACGTATCTCAGTGTCCATGTATCTCTGCACAAAGAAAACAAACAGTTTCAAGATGGCAGTGCATAAAGTCGGAATGTAAATATGTAATGTCAGTGATGTAGAGACTCTTAGGATCCGGTAGAGAGAAGAATTTAGAAAGGCTATGTCTATATGTGGTCCTACTCGACTCAAGAATTGCGAAACTCGGTCTGTACCAAAATATTCACAACTATTCTGCTTTCTCAATGTGGCAATGGTATTGATATATTATTAAAAGAAGAAAACATTAAGTCTGCAACAATCATACCTGGATTCTGTACTTGTAAAAAGCATATCCTCCAGAAAGAGTAACAACCGCGACAAGTATAATCATCCAAATACTCGGCACTGAAGAAGTATATCTACCTGCATTTATAAATTATAATATACCAAATGATTGAGAATAATATCTACTATGATTAGTAAAAATGAAGCAAATTATTCCTTACAAGTCACACCATTGATTTTGGAAGTGATAGAAAGAGAGAAAATCGAAGAGACTCACCAATACATGTGTCATTCTCTCGTGAGTAGAGCAGACCGCTATTGCATTTGCACTCGTAACTCCCAAAGGTGTTTTTGCATTTGCATTGTGGACACTGACATGCTAACTTTTCTTTGCACTCATCAATATCTGCAACAGAATCAATATATTAACGACAACGGCCGGAATCTGGTCCGCAATGCATGGAACCATTATGCACTAGTTCTTCAAGAGAAGTAGCTACTCTCACTGATGTGTAAGTACCTTCACATGATAAAACTCCGTCGCCTTTGAACCCTGACGGACACTCGCAGCCTTTTTTATAGTCATCCTGCGTTATCAGTTAGGAAACGGGGAAATAGATGACAGTTAATATCTAGCAAATTGATCTTACTTCCACCCATCGAAACCAAAATCGTGTACAAAATAAAAAAGATGAACAAGATAGCTTACATGGCAAGCAGAGTAAAGCCTTCCACCGTGGGATTGTTTCCAACAACCTCCATTACGGAATTCACAGCTTAAGGCTCCTGAAGCTGTTAAGAAATTTGATTTCCCAATGAGAATGAAACAAGAAAACAATATTAAAACTGTTTTGTCTGGAAAGTTACTTTGAGAAGCTAGGCTTGTGTTTTCTTTTCGCACTTCTTTTTACGGGTTTTAAAAATGTAGAATCTAGAATCTACAATGGAGCACTTTATCTGAATTCAAAGTAGAAATTTACCTTCACAGTGAGTATATCCATCCCCAACAAACTTCACATTTTTTACAATAGGGCATTCACATACTCTTCCTCGAAAAGTGTCCTACGATAAGAAAAACACAAGCGGACTGTTACAAACGAAAGAACCAAAAACGCGATACAGCTTTTGCAATAATGTGCCTGACAAGGTTCAGTTAACCAAATACCCTGCACGCGGTAATGTTAGAAGATTTATCTTGCCAACAGCCACCATTGTTTTCCAAACACTCGTTTGTTTCCATGTCTGCAATAATAATCACAATAATCAGTAAGATTTTTAGCTTCTGAACAAGATCGAATATCAATAAGTCAAATTAAAGAGTTTGTGAAATGAAGACCTGAAGTTAAGCAAATTGATGGCTCAGTGGTCTCTTCGAAACCTGAACATATTGCCTTAAGAACTGCTGGTCTTGACAACTTACCTAAAAGCAGTTAAAACTTCAGTTCTAAAATAAAATTAAAAAATGGTTTCGATATCTTCTACAGAAGCTACCTCATACCTCTATATTGTCTGTTGTTTATAACAAGAGTAGGAAGTATAGTAATATCGCCCCGAGACTCTTTGCCAATCTGAAACCGAAGTTGGAACAAAATGCAATACAAATATACAATCATGGAACAACTCAATGGGCAAAAATAGTGGACAAGAAAGAATACGGTAAAACAGTTTGCATTTAAGGAAACCAACCTGTAAATCCTGTTCGGCTTTGAGAACACGATTTTCAACATCAGCATCAGGATCCCCAACACAGTCGTTTATCTTCTCAATATCAAAACCTGAAAAGTAAATGGAAGAGAAGAGGGGGATGTGAAATAAAAAGCATTATGCAAGGTGTATGCAAAGAGGCACCAAATGCTCAACCTACCAAGAGATTTAATAACTTGATCTGAACATTCTTCTGTGTATTTTTTCTCTCTCATGGGGCAACGGATTGAAAAGTCGCTCACATAGTCCCACCATTTCCAAGGCCTTCCACTTTCATTTGCCACTTTAAAGAAGCAAGCCTGGCGTAAATTCTGAAGAACGACATCTTTTCCATCATACCCTTTATTGAAATCATTCTCAGGGTCCGGAGCACAGTATCGCCCGTTGTTTATACACTGAGACTTGCATTGATTGCTCAAGAGAAAATCATTAGGGCAATACCAAGTTATAAAGTGAGGAGTAAATTGAGTGAACCCCTTCTTCTCAAGAAACTGAGCCGCGCCTTTAAAGCTCTTCACAAAATCAATTTGATTGTCACACTTTGTACCGCATTCGTCATTGCTATTCGTCCATAACTCATACTCAACTCTGTCATCCGGATGCGGAAGAGCCTCTCTCCAATCAAGATTTATATTAACAACCTCACCCTTTGAAAGAGCCTTCTTGATTCTGTCCCCCAAGGATTTGCTGATAAGAGTAGAAGGAATATTAATCTTTTCCACATAATCATCGTTCGCAACATGCCCTTCTTCAGGAGTGTCCATGGTGATAAGCGTTTCTTCTTTGTCATCCGCTACAACAATAGCCGCTGCTCCACCATTTTGCGCATTCCACGCCTTCAAAGTGAAGTAGCAATCTACCAAAATTACCAGGGAAGTGCTTTCTCATGAAATGTTTTAGAAACGAATCGAATTATAAGAATGTAATCGTGCTTAAGTCTTAAAAATCTACCAACATATCCAAAATACGACAATTAAAGCAAGCAAAACCATATCATTGGAACAAAACCCACCACAAAAATCTTAAATAATTTACAAATCATTGATCTTATTTTAACACTTATGAGATTCACAAACATTAATTGCATGTTAATATTAACAATGTCATTGACATAATCACTATGAACCATCACGATTTTGGTGAAACTAAACTTTAGCACTTCAACAAAATCACAATCCCACAATGAATTCATCAATCTAACTACCAATTCAAACATGCAATAAGAGATTAAAAGAACAAACAAAAATCTAACCTCCACGATCAACAAGAAGAAAGGTAGGAAAAACTCCAGGCTTGGACTGAAACGAAGCATCATAATCAGTGAAGTTTCTGCACCCTTTCTGATTCACATTCGGATACAACACAGAACCAATCAATGTTCCACCATACTGAGGCACTCCAAAATTCCCAATTGCACATTCATATGAACCTTTCAATGATTTTGGAGAAGTGATTCTCAAGCTATTCTTCTCCACCAAAAACCTACCCAAACAACACTCCAAAAACAAAACCAAAACACACAACAACAGATTCAACTTGATGCTCATTCTCCTGTCTTAACACAGAACATAAACTTTTTTTTTTTACTGCAAATGATAAGAAAAACAGAAATAGAAGCTTTGTTTAAGAAGGTTTAAGGTTTTGTGGGCCAGAAAGAGAAAGAGTGATGCGTAATAATGTTGCATCAAAGTGTTAAAGGTGTCGAAATAATGGAGTGAAACGTGTTAGTTAATTTAACTGTAATTGAAAATTTCGCCAGATAATGAGCAATATAATAAGAAGAGATTCACTTTATTTAATAGTAAGTGTCATGTTAATGGTAACAATGTTTTAAAAATATTAATTTAAAAAAATGTTTTTCATACCAGAACAATGCAAAATATGATGAAGTAATAAATACACACTTTTCTATTCATAAATGATCTCTTTTGATATTTGTATGGGGTATATTCGTGAAGGATCCATAAGGGGGAGGTAAAAGATATAATGTTTAAATGTCTTCTCGATTTTAGATCAATCGTTCATTTATTAGATGAGACACCACTTCCTCAAATACATTGTCCATTTACTAAACAACTTGTTTGAAGCGCGAGAACGTGGGAAACGACAATTCCCTAGCCGACACTGGTGATGTTAGTCACGCGCTCTTGAATAGTAAGAAATTAACTACCCAACTTCCTCGCTCCTAGAGTTTGAAATTTAGGCCTAGGAACTCATATAAATACTCAACCCTAGGGGTGAGAAAGGAAAATCTCATATTTACAAAGATACTAGATACACAAAGTTTCTCACTTCCTTACGTGAGCTAGCTTTAAAGTTTATAACAAATCCTAAAAGCTCCTGATAGCCCTTAATCAATAGGGAGTGTCATGTATTGTACTTTTAGCAAAAGTACAATTGGCGCCCACCGTTGGACTCGGTAAAACTAACATAAGACATACTAATTATTACCCATCCTTGTTTTCAGCATCTTCTCACGAGGATGTTTAAGCAAAACTCTGAGACCATTGTCAACACCATCACCAAGAGTTTCGTCGGCGCGAGAGAATCAATTTCCTCGCAAACAAAGTACACCATACAGGTGTTGACAACAAATGTCGTACCTGCTAACATTACCAAAATCCGGAGATCAAAGCGAGAATCTAGAATGACCTTTTTGAATGAAAACGTCGTTAGTGTTCTCCCCCACAAAAGTGACCTCACGGTCGTCACAATACAATATTCTAATTGGGATGTGAAATGATTGTTGAACAATCCTGGAAGCTAAGCATATGTCTTATTATGGAGCACTTTTCAAAGGCTCCAGCTCGACCTAGACAATATTAAAGCATTTCAATGTTCTCTGATTGGTCTGTTAGGCATACAAGTACACGTAAAGGGCCAAGTGACGCTCGAAACAACGTTTGACTCAAAAGCAAGCACAAAAATGATTAAATTGAAGTATCTTATGGTGGACGCTTTGTCTCCCTATAACGCCATCCCGTGGAGGCCCTCCCTCAAATTACTTAGAGCAGTATTATCCATCCTTCATTTGAGTTTAAATACCCATCACCTAATGGGAAAGTTGGATCAATTCGGGGGGACCAGTAGGCTTTCCAAAAATTCTATTAGAACAAACTAGAAATGAGAAAAAGTATGTCTTCCAGGGCACCGCCCCCCATCCAGAAGCTCGTGACGCAAAGGTAGCGAGTTAGGACCCTAGACTGGGGGATGAAAATGAAAGGCTTAGTTCAACAAAATACCTGAAATAAGTTAAAATTAGGCCCTTATACCACCAAGTCATCACATTGGGAACCTCTTTACCCGAATTTGAAGAGAAAAAGAAAGTTGTCTTGCTTAGGAGAAACATTGATTTTTTCCCCCTGGGTGCTCGGATATGCCACACGTAGATACAAGAGTAGTATGGCATATGTAGGGGTGTTCGCGGTACACTGTGGATGGTTTTGACACTAAAAGTCATCTGAACGACAAGATAAAAAATATGCACTTCAGTTTGGTTTGATTGACTTTTACAAATAAAACCAAACCAAACCAATACAATTTGGGTTGGTTTGATTGGTTCAGTTTTTAACAAGATTTTTTTTGAACCATACATACACATATGAGGGAAAACATAACTTTGTGTTTAGTCATTCATACATTATCAAATAAGAACAAAACTCATAATATTTGGACAATAACTTCTCGTTTAATATACAAAAAAAATATTAGATAAAAGTGGAATAAGAAACATAAAACAATAGCATAAAACATATAAAAAATTATAATGAAACCGAAAAATAGAGGAGATGAGAGGTTAAAGAAGATAAAAAAAGAAATAACATAAGAGAACAGAGATGAAAAAATTGAAATTGGAAGAGAGAACAATATCATAAAAATGAGAAGATGTAAGAACATAATAGAGAAGAGATTAAAGAAGTAGAGGCGAAATGTACCTGATGAAGAAGATGAGAATAATGCGTGATACTGTTATGAGAGATTTGAGAAGATTGGAACTGAAATCCTAAGTATGAGGAAGAGAAAACGGTTCGTAATTGCAAGGCTATGGCATAATAGGTTTGTGTTTGGGTTGAATATGAGTTAAGTGAAGTTTGGGTTGTAACAAAATACAATTTGGTTTGGTTTGCAAATGGAAAATCGTAAGCCAAACCAATCCATACATTTATGTTTAAAATGGCCCAAACACTTCTGAATCAATGCAGTTTTTAGCGGTTTTCAGTTTGGTTTGATTCTCTTAGAAGTTTTATGTTGGGGAGACTCCAGTTTTAAACACCTTATCCATAAGATCCCCATTGATCCCATTTTGAAACCAGTATCTCAAAAGAAACACAAGTTAGGTGAGGAGAAAAGAGCCAGTAGTGATGAAGAAGTGCATAAGCTGACAAATGCCAGTTTTATAACGGAGGTAAAACACACATCTTGGTTGGACAACGTAGTCATGGTTAGGATTCATCAAAAAACTGGTTCATGTGAATTGACTTCACTGACTTTAACACTACGTGTCCAAAATATCCATATCCTTTACCTAACATAGATTGTCTAATTAAAGGAACTTTAGGCTAAAAAATGTTGAGTTTCATGGACGCATATTCTGAATACAACCAAATTAATATGGATCTCATGGGCGCGCCCAAAACGAAATTCATGTCAAATTATGGAAACTATTATTACAACGCCATGCTTTTTGGGCTAAATAATGCAGGTGCCACCTTTCAGAGACTCGTGGATGCAGTGTTCCCAAAAAAGATAGGCACAATGTGGAAGTCTACTTTGATGATATGATAGTGAAAACCTCAAAGGGGAAGAGTGATGCACTAGACATACAAGACATCTAGGGGCCAGTCAGGGAGGAGGCTCACACCACTTGGACTCTATGATTTGATGGCGCCTTTGACTTAAAGAGAAGTGGGCTGGGGATAGTGTTAGAAGGATCTAATTATATGTTTATTGATCACTCGTTGAAGTTCGAGTTCAAGACCAACAATAATCAGGCAAAATACGAAGCTTTCATCGCTCTCATGACCCTGGCCCTTGAGGGCATGTCGAATTTGAAAGCCAAAATTGACTCCCAATTGGTGGATAATCAAGTTGCCAGGGAATATAAGAATAAATATTTCCAACTTATAAAGTATATAAAAAAGTACGTGACTTGTTAGAATGTTTCAAAACTTTTGAAATAATGTATGTGTCCATGATGCAGGATTTCAGCGCGAATCTTCTGTCCAATTTCTCCAGCTCAAAGAAAACATAATACAACTGCACTATAATTTAGGAAACTCTCACCGTCACTAGGAATGAGGCAGGCGAGATCAACACTCTTGAAGTCGCCAAACCTTTGGCTGAATGACACCCATAATACATTATTTATAATCAAATGAACAACCATAAGACAAGTTAAAGGAGAAGAAGATATGCAAGTGTGCAAAAAGTACACTACAATGTCAAGAAGGATATAGAAAATAGGAAGTGCTTCTCCTATGTTAAGGTGTCTAGGGGAACATGAAATTGCCATAATCCTTACTGAAGTAGATAAAAGGGGTTTGTAGCAATCACATTAGTGGACGAGCCCTGGCCCACAAGCTTCTAAGGGTGGGGTATTATTGGTCCATCCTAATGAAAGACAATATGGTGTTTGTCATGAAATGAGATAAATTCCAGAGGCATGCTAATTTGCATCACGCACCAGCCGAACTCCTTCATTCTGTCATGATGCACTGACCATTCTACCAATGGGGTATGGACATTCTAGGGCCCTTTTCTCGGGCACCTTGCCAATAAAAGTTTCTAATTATTAGAGTGAATTATTTCAAAACGTGGATAGAGGCTGAAGTCATCTCCAAAATCACATCGGAAAGTGCCCGCTATTTTTACTGGCAAAAACTCACGTGCAAGTTCGGTTTTCCAGATGTAATCTTTTCAGACAATGGAATTTAGTTTGCTAGTAGTATCTTAGTTGGTTTTTGCCATGATCTAGGAGTTCAAACAAAGCTTATTTCTATTGCCCGTCGATATGAAAACGGGCAAGCATAATCGAAGAACAAAGTTATATTAAAGGGGATAAAAAAGAAGCTAGACGATGCCAAAGGACTCAGATTAGTAACTTCATGTATTTTCGTGGTCATATCATACCATACTTAATTCAACCACCATGGAGACTCCCTTCACCATGATATATGGAGAAGGCGCCATGATTTTTGTCAGAATCGACACGCCCTCTTGGAAGTGCTCTTAATTTAATACAAAAGAAAATGAGATGGGGCTAAGGTGCACTATTGAACTAATTGACAAAGTAAGAGATGTTTCCCACTCTTAAGAATTCTTAAGCAAAGGGTGGCTATAAGGTACAACTCCATAGTGGTTCGAAGGGAAATTCAAGAAGACGATTTAGTGTTAAGATAATTCATCGCGCTCGCCCAACAGGGGAAATTACAACCCAACTAGGAAATATCTTATCACGTATACCAGAAGCTTCCCCATGAAGCCTAAAAGCTTGAGGAGTTAGACGTGTTGGACATATGACTCCATGCACAAGAGGGGGAAAATCGTGGAGGTTTGAAAAAACAAATCATTTGATAAATCATAGTTTGAATTTTTTTATAAAAACAATTGATAATGTATCTAAAATTCAAAGTTAACAGTTGGAAAATAAAGAGATAAGAGAATTGAAATAACACCAAAGAATTATACAAGTTTGGTCAAGAAGACCTAATCATGTCTCGAAGAACTGATCTTGAGAGTATCCACTATGCTTGAGAGATTTTAGAAGGCTATGCCCCCTAAATCCACTTATACAAAGAAATGAAGTTTCAAGCTAACTTCTAACCAAACAAAGAACACAACTTGAACCGCTTAGTATTCACTTAACTTGAACCAAGACAAAACTTTTAGTTGGCTGTTATCCAAACTGAACTAGGGTTTTATACACGTTGATCATGAATCGAAATGAAATTCATACAGGGATGATCTCAGAACTATTGAGTTTTTATACCGGGATAAACTCATAAGCCAACTGAGATTTACACAAGGCTGATCTTGAACAAATAAAGATTTTAACTGGGATGAGCTTAAGAACCATTATGGAAATTTTTACTAGTTGATCTTCATGAACCAAATGAGAGCTTTTTATTCATTGAAGAAGTTCATGAACCAGACGGAGACTAAGGCTAATCCTCATATATAAACAAAGGCTCTTTAAATGGCTTAACTCCAACCCAAATAAACATTTCTAAGGAAAAATTATTTACTCAACAGAAAAATCAACTCTTGGTAAATTAAAAATTTTGCCCTCACTCATAAAAATATTCCTCATTAGACTCAAGAACACTCTTAAAGCATCATGGCTAAAATAAGTGAGAAAATATGAAAGGTTTAGAGAGGTGTTGAGAGAATTTTTTTCACGTTTTCGGTATATGAAAAAGTGATAGAGAAGCTATGTATTTATATATCAAGGTGTGGTATAAATTTGGAAAAAACCCATGGGCAAAATTAATGACCTAATCAACTGTAGACTCAACTATCCATCATCTAATCGATTAGGCCAAATATATAATAGATTAAACACTCACAAAAATCCTCCCAATTAAATGAACATTCCTTAAATCAACGGGCTAGGCCTCAAAAACATTTTTTGTTGATATAATTAAAAAAAGAGATGCTTCTCAATGCTTTTTAGTGTGCTTGTGTTTGTGATTTATCCATAATGGTTCTATAAATGCCCTTGTATCTTTACAAGACACTGATCACTCAAACGGATACAATTAGGAGAGCTTTCATATTCTGAATCTTGAGGTATTGACATTGTTATCTTTGTATTTTAGTATCACACAAGAACCTTGTGTCTTCATGATAAGGATTTGGATGTCTCCATGTTGATTACCATCATCTGAGAGTTTGAAAGGTTAAATGTTTAGTTCTCCTTTAAATCGGAGTTTTCACTTGAAAGTAATTGGACTACAGTCGTGGCTTTAAATATATGTCTTTACCTTAATTAGGGGGGATAACTAGATCAACCATCTTATGAATATTTGATCACGACTTGAAGCCGTTAGTTTTAACACCAAACATAGATTTCGCATAGGGTAATCTCAAACAAAGAAAGAATGTTGAATTGGATATTCTCTAAATGATAGAAGGGTTTTGTACAAGCTGAACACAAACCAAACCGAGATTTATATCAGGATGATCTCAAACCTACTGAATTTTTAGGTAAGAATATGGACACAAAGAGATCGAGAATGAGTTTGAATAGACATATCCCCTAAAAGATAATTTCAAAAACATTTTAGGTCTAAAAAATGAAATAAAATATTTGAAGAAACACAAAAGTAAAACGCAACATTATGACAGCATGAAAGCATCTCAATGAATTAAACCAATTGAAATATTAGAAGATATCACTAAGAACTTCATTACTTCTAATGCAAGTCAGTTACAAGATAACCAAAGTCGCTTCAAACGAAGCAATTTAAAATCACTTTACATAGATGTTCATTCAAGACATGATCTGATTTATGATGATCCAAGAAGATTAATGCATCGCAGACCTAAGCTTACACATTGAATCTCTATAAGCATTATCTAATGTAAATGACATACTAACGGTGCAATAATGCTCTAACGCAGTAGCCCTATTGATGAATACTAGAAAATTAAAGGAGGTAAAGGAAGAGAGAAAAGATACCCATAGATATATAGTGGTTCAGAGTTCGTCCTCGCTTTGCCTACTCCACTCTTCAATGGTGTTAAAGAACTATCGGAAAAAAATCACGATCTTCCACTATTTTGCTAAGTTTGATACAAGCATTTTGATTACAACGAAATAGAACACGATAATTCTCTATGTTGAAGCAGACACTCAAACTTCTAACAAAAAAAAGATATCCAAAGTTCTTGGTCTAATAACCTTTCTATCCATAATAACCTGCTCCAAGTATTCGTGTGTGGAAATCCACCTGATCCCACTGTTTTTTGTCTGAGTGATTGCCTTTAGCTAAGCGTTGATTAGATAACTCATTACTTTGTCTGTGAATAACCTTTCATAAACTCACAAAGGTTGGACAACTTCTAACTTCTCTTTACGAACAATATGTACTTTATATCGCCAAAGTCTTCCATGGAGTATACTGAAACTCTCTTATTTATATATACCAATAAGATTCAAACTGCATTTAAGAAATTATTAACACAAAACATCAAATACCCTAACGTACAAATAATATCCCTCGGCACTCAATCTTTAGAGATGAAGGTCCAAAACAATGGAGAATTAACAAGGATGAAGATGTGTCATACCCCTTTTTTACCCATTGCCCATTTCACGTCTTCATTTGATGCATGATTTTATTTTTTGCAAAGTCAACCGTTCAACATATGATTCTCATCATTTTAAAGTCAAATTTCATTTACTTTATATCATTTCCATTTAGTCCATTTTATTTTAAAAAGTCAAAAAAAGAAAAGCCAGTCAACATACTTGAGATTTGATTTCAATTTTATTTCATGATCACTTTTGATTTTAATTTTAATTCAAAATTAAAATATAAATTCAAGTTAATTTGACTTTTGTGTCTTTAAGTTTTTTTAGCTATTTCAAATTCAATTTTTAAAGCATACTTTTCAAGTCACATTTCTATGTGAATTTTAAGCCATCTTCAAGACAACTTTCACATCAAGTTTGAGCCATATTTTAAAACAATTTCTTAAGCCATTTTTCAAGATTATTTTCAAGCTTTCAAAGTTATACTTTTGAGCCAAATTTGAGCCTTTATTCCAAGCCTTGTTTTTTACATTTCAAAGCATTATTCAATTTGAGACCAAACTCTAACCATCATTTGAGCCAAACCATGAAGCCACTTGCATCCATATTTCACGTTTTCACATTAGAGTAAATAAAACCAAAACTTTAAGTTTTACAAGCCTTATTTCCAAGCATTTACAAGCCTTTCTCGAGTCAAAATCCAAGTCATGGTTAAAGCCAAAATTTGAGTCAAGTTTCATGTCATTTGTTGGGACTACTTTCACTCACTATCTCACGTTTTTATCAATACATCATTCCAAATGAAATTCAAATTTCACATTACACTACCATTCACGCTTTTCTTGCACCTACAATAACGGTTCCCTTTAGAGGCTGGTTTCATTTTGGGCCAGCAGCTTTAGGCCCATAGAAACTTTTACCAATTGCAGCCCCCTTTTTCTTTTCAACACTTCATATTATTTATTTGTTCATTTTAATTCAATATTTTCAACAATGTTTTTTAAATCAATTGAAAATCATTTTTTATTTTAATTAGTAAAATTAATAAATTAAAAATTGTATAGTTAATTATTTTTTCTAATTAAATCTAATTACCTTGATTAATCAAATAAATTAACTTTCAATTGTTATTCTTGATAATTAATTTAAATAAGCCTAATTAATTGATTAAATAATTTTAATCGATTAACTCCGCTACAATAATTGTCATTTCCCTTGATTAATCCACTTGATTTAATTAAGTAACCTTGACCTTTCAAATTAAATTTCTTTCAAAATAAATCAAAATCAATCTAACAACTCGCACCATGCTTTTATTTTATCTCATTTTGTTTTGATTGGTTTGCTTGCATTTCATTTCTAATTTTATTTTGTCCATCTTATTTGTATAAATTCCCATGTGACAAATGTACCTCCATCATTTGGTTTTAACTTCTCGCACCACTTCTATTTTGATTCTTTTAAGTTCGCTAGCTTAATTGAATTAATTAATGACCTGACCACTTAATATCAATCTCTTTCAAAATAAAGAACGCTTGATCCAACGTCAAGCTATTTTACGATTCAAATTCAATCGAACGCAACACAAACGCTTGATCCAACGTCAAATGTCGTTTCCTGATTTTTTTCAAATATTTTCACAATTAATTAGCACTTGATCCAACATCAAGTTGTTTTCAAATCATTTTTCTAATAAACGGATTGAATGGACGAGCTGGACATATGTCCTACCTTTTTCTAGATTATTCAAATACTAGTCGTATAGCTTTACCATTCGAATAGTCACGATCCAACTAAAATACAATAAGTAAGCGAGTTTAGTTCAACTCCATAAACAGTAAACGAGCAAGCTGGATGTATGTCCTAACTTTATCACGAGTATTTGAATACTAGCCGTAGAGCTTGATATAAAAAATTTTAAGCTAAAAGATCAAAATGACTCCGAGGTTAAAATACATGACCAAAAAGGATATTAAACCTAAAAATAAAATACAATAATAATGTCATTTTAAATTAGGAAGAGACTTTTCCTTTCATTTTGGATTTCCAACCAAGGGAATAGTTGATTTATTTTTTAATTAAAAATTAAAATAAAATAAGGGTACCATTTTAGGATAAATAAAATCACAAAATGCAACTGTTGGGATTTAAATCGTGTTCCTAATGGACTTTTTTTTCTCAATAGTCAAACCGAGAAAACTTTTCAACAACAGCAAAAACTAAAAAAAAAAAGAAAAAGAATTTGGTTTAGGGAAGAAATAGAGTATTGTTAATGGAATATGAAGTTTAGAGGTGGAAAATGAGTTAGGTTTATGGCAAAAGTGAAAGAACGCAAAACTTTATAAATAAAATGGAGTAACTTTTCTCCTTGAATGGTACAATTAACTGAGGGGAAATGTAATTTATTTTAAATTTTAAAATAAAAAAGGAATGTGTCACTTTTATTATTAACAAAACACGAAATTAATGGTGCTGAAAATCGAAACTTGTCACTGATGGACTTTCTCCTTTGGTTTATATCCTAAATTAGGAAACACATGATACATTTTTTTTTAATTAAAAACTAAAATAAAAGAAGAGTGTTTAATGAAAAAGATTTTACCTTGATTTATCATTTGATCAAAGTAAAATCTTGTTAAAAAATCTTCTATTTATTGTAGTGATTTAACGTATTTATTTAATAAACATAGAAAAACATGCATGGTAGATTTATTCTCTCATTAACTAATCTTTCAAACTTTGAAAATAAAACACTTATTTATTTTATTATATAAAGTGAATTCTTATCTACCCAACTTAAATAGTTGAGTAAAATTATCTCCTTTGTAAAATGCTTTGAAAATAACAAATATTTGTATTATTTTAATAAATAATTAAATGTGTTAAATGAGATGGAATCATGTGTTTAGTTGGAGGTACACTACCCAACTTATTGTGATGGGTAGAGAAGTTGTCCCCATTATATAATATTTTTGCCAAAATTCTATTTTGACCGCGACAAAACTCTGTTATGATGCGAAACACCGTTATTGCCGCAAAACATGATTGTTGCATCTTACGGACGCGGAATTTTTGGAATCAATATATGAAAGAACAAAATCACATACAATATTTGTTTATAAATGTTGTGAGCGACAACTATAGTTTGTAATGTAACACACGTACCTACAGAAATCACAAAAGCACTTACGCGACCAACTATCGTTATTCAAACCCTTGATTGTGATAAAAACTCCATAGTATTTCTAGTTATTGTAAAGTGTAACTAATTAACTCTAAGAATCACAAGAGATAACATTGAAATCTAAATGTTAAAGTGGATAATGACTATTTTGAGACGGAACTCTAAAGATTTTATTTCAATTATAACTTAAACTCATAATACAATGACCCCTAGTGGGATTTGAGTTACAATTGGAGAAATTACACCATCCTTTTTTTTCTATCTTGGTTATTACCAAACCAAGTTTATTACTTATTAATCAAGTGCAGCCCCAAAAAGCTTAGTGTGTCCCGCCCCCTAACCTGCAGTGAGTAAAGTGAAGTAAAGATTAGGTTTCTTTATAAATCTTTGATAATGAAAAGTGTACCTTTTAGAAACAAAGATAAGAAAAGTTTTAAATTTTTTTGCTCCCATTTATAAAATTAAAGAGTGTTGATTTATAGAGATGTATGTACTTGCTACAATCCATGTTGGCACTAATAGGGAAAGGTAATTTGACACCACACTTATCAGGAAGACCCTGGACAGCATTAGGATCGAGTCCAGGTATGCTGATTAAAGTTGATTTAAGGCACTCACAAGCATCTTTACGTTCATGAAGAGTTTTGGCTTGGTCATTAACCGTCCTAAGACCATTGCAACATACTACAAGGACAGCTGGTCCAGGGTGCTTAAGGTACACAAGACATGGTAATAAGGAGTCTTTTATTTGACTACAAGTTTGGCCAGCATTGGCTAAGGGAATACCCAAAACCAAGCATATCGTAACCAAGCAAGTAAATTTGATAAGTATTGAACTAGCCATATATGTGAGTGAGTGTTATGGTCTATAGTTTTTTTTGACAATTTGGTCTATAGTTGTAAGGCCTATTTATAGAAAAAAAAGATATAGTATTAATAAAATATTAATTTTTTTTGTTTGTATATATTAATTCACTGCATCTCAATTCACATAAATTGTATGTTACATATAAATAATAATGATTTTTTTATTAAATATGATATATATTTTAATAATAAAATCAACACAATTAATTAATTTTAATAAAAAAAGTTGCTTATGACATAAATATGACACTTATAAATTATAATGAGACAAATAATTTTTTTTCTTAATAAGACTATTTATATAGAAAAGACTAATTTTATATATATATATATATATATATATATATATATATATATATATATATATATATATATATATATATATATATATATATATATATATATATATATATATATATATATATATATATATATATATATATATATATATATATATATATATATATATATATATATATATATACTTTAACTTATCATGAGACAAAATAAAATATTTTTTAATAGGACTATTTATATAGAAAAGACAAATTTAATACTTTTTATTACTTTAAAAAACTAAGTTATTATTTTTTTCCTTTTTCATTTTAACAAATTAATAGGTGTAATCCGGTAATATTTGATCAAATACTAATGTGAAAAAGGAGGTAGAGAAAGGAAGCAACTTAAAGGTTATGGGTATTCGTGTTTCTCTAATTGGTTTCAGAAATTTAGTGATTTGAATTAGTTAATTGTTGGATCAAGCTAATTATTAAGCACAAGGTTCTTAAGACAAATGATAAACGTTCACTGTTTGGATACTTGAAACAAGATAGGCGGAACAAGAACCATGTTTGTTGGGGATGCGTTGCTAGGGTTTAAAATGAAATCTAATCGGCATGTGATTCCCCAAGGCAGATCATGGGCATAGACACCTTCCATGGTCGACTCTTATTCCGTGAATGACTCTTATGTCCTAATCCCAATCCTAAGCACAAAATAAATCCTTTAAAAAGCTCTTCAAAATGTATGTGACATAATAATTTCTAATTTTTCCAAGCCTTACCTCAAATGTTACAGTCTCTCAACCAATATATATGCAAAGGCTTACAAAGGATGACTCGATCACTGCATGAATAATTTTTATGAGAGATTAATTACTCGAAAAGATAACATGCCATTGTAGGCTTCAAAATTACATGACAAACTCATGAAATTATAGATTCCAATTAATAATTGGGATTTAACTCATTTGGGACGTGGCTATTTATAATTTGCATTCAAATCAAACTAGGATCTCAATAAAATTTGAGTTGTAGGGACATGGAATATTAAGCCTCGCTATTGCGTTTATCTCTGATGACACCATAGTTTAGACCTGAAAATTTGAATATTACACATGCTCAAGTGTGGCAAAGGATGAATGATTTACCATTAGAAAATCAATGTAATATAATTGGAATTCATTGAATTGCATAAGCTTCCAAACGAATAGAAAAACTCTTCTAGGATCGAAGGAATCATATCCTCAATTTTTGGAGTCGCAAGACTTTGATAAAAAAGCCCCACATTATATCAATCGTTGAGTGAGAATATGGACATAAAGATGTCTAAAAGCAGGGTTGAATATACTTATCCCCTAAAAGACAATTTCAAAAACATTTTAAATCCCAAAAAAGAAATCAAATATTTTAAGAAACACATAAGCAAAACACAACACCAAGAGAGTTTGGAAGCATCTCAATAAATTAAATCAATTGAAATATTACAAGATATCACTTAGAACTTCATTACTTTTTATGCAAATGAATTACAAGATAACCAAAACCGCTTTAAACAAAGAAATTTAAAAATACTTTACATAGTGTCATACCCAAATTTTGTCGAATCTTTTATCATTATATGGTTTTTTGTTCCATTTTATTTCAAATGAACAACATAACCCATTTAGTAATGATTTAGGGTATGTTTGGATTGATGGAATGAAGCGGAATGGAATGAAATAAGTTTATGTTCCATCGTTTGGATTGATTAAAGTGGATGGAATGGAGTGGTATCGGATGGAATGCATTCCATCCCATTCCATCACTTTCCACTATTTTTTGTACCCTCCGATTTGGGTGGAATGAAAAAATTACTTTATTCCATCGTGAAGTTCCCAAACAATGAAAGACGTATTTATTCCTTTCTGCTCATTCCGCTCCATTCTATCCCGCTCCGTTTCATTCCCATCCGTTCTTTTTATTGTATCCAAACACAGCCTTAAGTGAAAGAATTTACGATTGCAAGTGGTCTTGAGTTTAAATTCAACCTTTTACATTTTTCCTTTGTTTCTAAATTTATTTCCTTTTTTATCATTATTTGCGTTATTGACAAAATCATCAAAAAAATAAAATAAAAATGGCATTTTATTTTTTATTTTTGTATTTATTAATTATCCATTTTTAAAATATTTTATTTTTTACTTTTTCCATTATTACTCATAAAATCGCAAAAATCATAATTTTTTTCCATTTTAATATTATTTTTTCATTTTTGATTCTAATGTTTTTTCAATAATCATTTTTATTATTTTATGCATCTTTTATCCTAAAAAAATAAAAAAAAAAAAGAAGGTTTTAATTTAAATTATTATTTTCAAAAAACAAATCAAAGATTATTCACAAAATGAATTTTTTTTAATTATAAATCTTTGTTTAATTTTATTCTAATTTTTAATGGGTAATATTATTTTTCCTATTTTCTTTAACCTAATTCCTAGTATAAATAGATCAACATTTTTCCACAATTGGGGACTAAGGGCCAGTTTGTTTCAGCTTTAAAAAAATGGATTTTTTCTTTGTATTTTCGAAAATAGATTTTCTAAAACCATTTTTCAAAATATTATAAGTTTTTTTATATTTGTTTTTTTTTTTAAAATGAAACTCTTAATTTGACATCCTATAACATAAACATACATAATTGAAGACCAAAATTTAGTCAAAATCATAATTTTTTCAAAAAGTTGTATTTCAAAAATGATTTTTATGAAAATATATTTGAAATAGCTTCAAAATTAAGTGATTTTTTGAAATTTTGATATCCAAATTTTTTTTCCATAAATATATGAAATACCTAAAATTACATTTTAAGAATAACTATTCAAACAAAATTTTCATTTGAAGCTTTTATAAAAAATTTCTTTATAAAAATTTTTTTCATAAAATTTTGTAACACTATAAAAATCATTTTTAAAAAAAGCCAAAACAAACGGGCCCTTAGTCCTCTCTACCAAACTAACAATAAGCCTCTTTTCTTTCACTTACAAATTTTCCACTTTTCTTACAAACTAACAATTACACCTTGCACATTACAACGAACATTTCTCATCTATGTAGAAATGCTCCACCACTGGTCTACATTAAAAAGTAAAACCAGCAATTTTCACAATTTCTAACTCTCACCTATATCCCAATTTTCTTTTGAATAGTTTTAATGTTTTTATCAATTTATTTTAATTCACTTTTTTTAACCATATGATGATAATGATCTGATGGCTCCATTTTGTTTTATTGGTTCATACACTAGGTCTATTCTTGTGCATATTTTCCACTATTTTTTTTTACCTTTGTTTTTACTAACAATTTCTTCATTAACTAACAAATTAACCATCTTCATTTTTTTCCAAACAAAATCATAATCAAAACCAATTTCCATACTTCAATTCAAATTTCATGAATTAATGTAAAAAATATATCTTACCATCGCCACATCTTTTGTTCTACCATATTCAAAATCCTAAACAACAAATCTTTCCTTTTTAACACCATTAATCAAATAATTATCAATCACCAACTACCCACACTCACTCACGTTTTTTCTCGCTGTAAAATATCACTAACAAGCCCAACATAACTAACCTTCACTCCCACTAAACCTCATCACCATTGTTTTTCAAATTCCATATAACATAAACCTTAATTTTCAAAGTTTCTAACAAAACCATAACCTTGTGTTTGTCATTTTTCTTTGTTTAAAAAGAAGATTTGATTTTCATTGTTTTGGAAAAATAAGAGAGAATTGTATGAAGAAGGAGAGATCTCATGCTCAGTTTTGTGAGATATTGGATCGAACTCTAGTATGGTCGAAGGGTAGCTTCTTGGTTCGACAGGATTAAGCATGAAGTCGAAGGTTGTTCACATGCTTGTGTCGAAGATGCTAGGGTTGTTAGCATGTTAAATTAGGTTTTAGTGTTTAAACCCTAATTTGTTAAGTTAGCTTGTTTATTAAGTTGGCTTGTGTAATGGGCCTTGTGGAAAAAGCCCATTAGTTAGTATGTTAGGTTTTATTATAAATAGCATACTAGTCTCTCATCATTGCAAGCTGCAAATTCTAATTTAGGGTGAGAGAAATTATTTGTTATTCTTGTAAACTTGTAATCTTGTTTTAAGAGAAAGTAAAAGAATAGCAGTTATAACCAATCTTGTGTTCCTCTTCTTCCTTGTCCTTTATTCTGCCCTTGTATTATACTTTGTTCTTGGCATTGAATTCACAACAAATTGGTGCGGTGAGCGTGGAGAAGATGCCTTCAACAAAGTATGAGATTGAAAAGTTCACCGGAGTGAATGATTTCGGTCTGTGGCGCTTGAAGATGAAAGCCCTACTGGTTCAGCAGGGTTGTTTGGAAGCATTGAAGGGAGAGGCAGCCATGAATGCAGAATTGACGGCAGCGGAGAAGACGAATATGATCGAGAAAGCACACAGCGCAATTTTGTTGAGCCTTGGTGATAAGGTTCTCCAGAAGGTATCAAAGGAGACGACGACATCAGGGTTATAGGTGAAACTTGAAAGTTTGTATATGACCAAATCGCTGGTAAATCGACTCTACCTGAAGCAAGCTTTGTATTCATTCAAGATGATTGAAGACAAAGTATTGGCTGAGCAGTTGGATATGTTCAACAAGCTGATTCTTGATCTTGAAAATATTGATGTGAAGATCGATGATGAAGATCAAGCGCTGTTACTATTGTGTTCTTTGCCTCGATCACATGCCCACTTCAAAGAAACTCTCTTGTATGGAAGGGAGTCCCTGACGTTTGAAGAAGTTCAATCAGCCTTGTACTCTAAGGACTTGAATGAACGAAAGGAGCATAAACCTTTGACTGTTGGCGAAGGTTTAGCCGTTAAAGGAAAACTCTTACGAAAGGATGGTAAGTTCGACAAGAAGAAAGGCAAAAGCCAGTCGAAGTCTTACAGTGGCGAAGCATCTGGCATTCGATGCTACCATTGTAAGAAGGAGGGTCACACAAGAAAGGTGTGCCCTGAACGCCTGAAATATCATGGAGGTAAGGATAATTGCAACGCTGCCATTGTTCAAGATGATTTCGAATCATCTGATGTTCTTGTGGTTTCAAGCAGTGACTCTAAGAAGGAATGGATTATGGATTCAGGTTGCACTTGGCACATGACTCCAAACAAAGACTTGTTCGAGGAATTATGTGATCAAGATGGTGGATCAGTATTGCTGGGAAACAACAAGCACTACAACATTTTAGTTCTACGAGAACGCCTAATTTTTAGAAGGTAAAATAACTGTTCTCGTAGAGAGTAATGGAGAACGAATTTTATACTCTGTTGCGGTAGTGTATATATTTTTTTTGCAAATATTATACAATGATTGAAAACTGTTCTCATATCATTATTAATTAATTTAATAAAATATTAATTATATGGAACCGTTCTCCTATGTTTGATTAAAAAACATTAAAACAAATATTCCCTTGTCCTTGTGAAAAAGTTCATTTGGTTATTCATGTGAGCGCTAAAACAAAACCCTTTCTGAAATTTTTGAGCGCTATTCTTCCCACCCAAAGTCATCAAACTTCCATCGTACCTTAAACCCTAACTCACTGAATCCCTAAGTTCTAAGAATTTCTACCTTCGAAACCCTACACCTTTCCCCAAATTTCAATGGTTTGATATCTATCATTCACGCTGGTTTCATTCTGATTTCTGCCTAAATCATCGAAATCGCTCGAATCGGTCTAATTACAACCTAATCGTTCGAATCCCTCAAATCAAATCTCTCAAATCGCCCTAACCCCAATCTCATCGTTCGATTCTCACTCGTTTCAGTAGCAATCATTGGAATCATTCTCAATATTTTGAAATGGGTAGTTTAATGCACCACTTTCAGTTGCCATTGACTTCAGATTCGAAGACAACAACTTACATCGAAGAACAGAGTATGTCCTAGAATATTCCACATTTAATAGTTCAATTTCAGTATTATTTTTCATAAATTTTCTTTTTCTAAATTATTTTTGAATTTAATATTCATTTATATCGGAGATATGAACTCACTACACCACTTCGTTCGAATCGATCTCAGGTACAGCTTCGCCGACAAGTGAAACTCAGAAGCATGGTAATATATGGAGAAAGCCTCATAATAAGGTTATCATTATGATTAAGCACTTATGAGTTAAACGCTTATCATATAAGTTAAACTCAGAAGCATAATATAAGTATTTATCTAATGCTAACACGTTTGTTTCTGTTATTTGTGCTTGCAATGAAGCAGAAGAGGTGATGAAGAAAATTGTCCCGACAAATCAACAGTCAGGTAGTTTAAACTAAGCATGAAAAATAGTTTACATTATATATGTACCATTCTATTGTAAGGATCAGTTTGTGTTGAAGTTTTTTTGTCGATACATTAAGGATTCATGGAGTTCATCAGTGGGAACCTTATGACAATTAACTACTTTGATATCGAGACATTGAGAAAGGCCGCCAAGAATTTTCATCTTTGAAACCTTCTAGGAAATTGTGGATTTCTCCCAGTATATTAGGTATAATATAGGGACTAATATAATCATACCTGCTTTGCTACACAATCTCGTGTTAATCAACTCGAGATTCAAATCGTGAGTATGAAAAATCGTAAATGAATGTACTTTGAGGACTGCATATTTATGTTTTGACAAGAAAAAAAGGTAGATGGAAGGCTAGTTGCTTGTAAGAAACTGTCTCTTGATAAATCTCTTAACTACTCTTTTTTGGAAGAACTAGTCTTGTCTAATATCTCCTTGAAATATAATTTCACAGCTGAACAATTGGGGTTCAACGGTTGCATATCATCATATGAATTTGTTAGAGGTTGAGACATACTCAGAAGAGTCAATTATACTTAAGCAGTAACTGGAACGGAAACAAGTCAACAATTGTTGCTGCTTCCCTTGGGCAGGTGCACACTTCAGCTTTATATTATATTGGTGTATTTTTCTAGCTGATGTTTGTAGAGTTTTGATATGACATGTATCTATCTTCAATTTTAAATTTTTATTAATCAAAATTAGAACTTATGTCTCTAGAACATAGGTTTATCAAGCTAGGATTCTCAGAACAGGGCAGGTTATTGTTGTTAAAGTGCAAAGACCAGGAGTTCAAGCTGCAATTTCCCTTTACATATTAATCTTTCATTTTATGGCAGAGACGGTTAGAAGTGCAGGCCATTTGAATGTTGATCTTCAGGTGACACTCCTCTCTTTTTCTTCCCCAACTTTTTGTCCACTTCGGAATTCTTTAAAAAATTGTTTACTTACTGCTTATTGAGAACATAAGACCTTCAACCTATTAGTTTTATACATAAATCTTCCAGAATTAAATATCTTGGAAACTCAAACTAAATACATGCTTGAATGCATGAGATGGAATACAATAATGAAGCAAGCAATGGTATCAAGTTCAGGTTATTGCTTGGCTAAGTAATTTAATTGAATCAATGTTTCATGTATTATTGTTTGTGGTACGGATTGAGATGGTATTTGTGCTGGATGCTTAGGTCGAAATGTTGAATGCAGGACAAGATCTCATTTGGTTCTTCAGTTAGTGATAAGAATCATTCATACCAGCTAGCCTCAATCATACTAAACATTCATAAGGTACTACTAATAATAAGAATGATTGTACACCCAGGTAGCCTCAATCATGCTGAACATTCATAAGGTACTACTAATAATAAGAATGATTGTTAACCCGCTTCCACCAAGGTTTTTAAACCCTCCCTCATTTCCCATTTTTTCGTTTATTTATCACTTAAATATTATGAATAACTCAGGTTCGAGCCAAGTCATGGACTTTGGGTGTAACAGGACCAGGACGGTTATGCGGTTATAGCCGTAGATGGGCATGGTGAATACCAGGTGATAGTTGATTCAAGACCTGGTGATGATGCTTTTTGTGTTACCTTCGTTCCCGGAAGGCCGAAACTTTCACTTATGTAACCAACGAAGGTGTTTAGTTTAGTTTAATTTCCATGAATGAAGTGAAATTCTTTGCGATAGTTAAAGTTTATTAAGCTAGTTTTAATAATAGTTATGATTGTGATGTTTTGTGTGTTGGTTCAGGACCGCCTATTCCTAATGGTGCACACGGGGTTGTTCAGGTTGAAGATACTGAAAAAGTTAACAATAGTTCATTGATGAGGTATCTCTTTCATCTATAAAGTATGGACTACAATCCCTTAATCTTACTACTAAGTATGACAACTAGATAGACTATAATGAACAAATATGTTTAGGGACAATGCAAATATTTTTCTTTCTCAAAGAGAATTAACTATTTTGAAATTAATTCGTTAAAGATATTATTCAGGAATTCTTCAAACATAACCTTTCCATTTAATGATTTTTTGTTTAATGCTTGGTTCAGAGTGCATCTCTAATTGATTATTGGACTAAATTATTTAAGAGTGTAGGTATAAAAAGGGGATGGGGGCTAATATTCACTTTTCATAAAATCTTGGGTGTTTTTATCTTCTAATTAAAACAAGCAGATGGCTTAATTATTTATTTAGACTGTTGATGCATCTAAACTACACTAGAGTAACTTTTGAATGTGACAGGCTATTTCTTTGTAAAATAAGTCTATCCAAGTTTTGAACCCTCTCTATATGTCCTAAATTCTAGTCACTTATGATGATGCATTCTAAAGTTATGCTATCTTGTTTTTAACAGTTAATTTTTCTTTCCTTGGAGTCATACTGCTAGTAATCGGCAAAACATAGTGTCTACCATGAATAGGGTATTGACTGAAAAATAGAGGAAACATTTATATTTATTTTTAAAATGGGGTTTCAAAGGCGAATGCATGGCAATATTATGAGTTCTCGTCGTATGTCGGCGTAAAATTATTTTATGCCGATGATGCATTACTATTAAACTCATAAGTTTATAACCCAATTGAGTTCATTTTTTCAGACCTATATATATATATATATATATATATATATATATATATATATATATATATATTGCAATGCTGCAGTTGATGTATATTAGCCATGAATCACATGTTTCCCATAGTTTAATATAGTCAATGCTGCAACAACACTTGGACGATAATCATGACATTTTCTCATCAATCTTTGCTTTGCAAGATTCTGGTTTATTCTTTTGTGGTTTAATATGCCACAACGTATGGTAAACGTGCAAACTACATCTCCACGGCAACTGTCTCAGATGTGTGTAGTGCAAAGATGGAGATAACAATAAACGTGAAATCTTTGCCGATCAAGAATGATGATATCAATGAAGATTTTCAGTCATTCGAAGATAAAGAGACATAGATGAAGAGATGTGTAGATGTTGAAGTTTATTTTTATATATTAAAAATGTTATTTTGAATATTAATGATGGTTGACATTTGAATATGTAATTTGAAGATGTTTTGTTGATTGTGCATCAATAAATAATGTTATATAATTTTTTAACATCTAAGATCATTTTTAAATTTGTATATTATTAACAATATTATTTCAAAAAAATTTGTGAATGATTAGGTTTAAAACTGATTATTAATTTTATTTTAAAAAAATCATTTCATGCAACGGTTATAAAGTGTTGCTGTAGCATTGAAGAAGAAATTAAGATAACGATCTATCAGAACGGTTTTAAAAGTACTATAGCTAAAAACCGTTGTTAAATTCCATAAAGAAGCCGTTCCCTAAGATAATCCAATTGCAACGGTTTTTATCTGCAAACGGGGTGCAGCCGTTGCTAATTCAAATCGTTCTCTAAAGTAAACAACTGCAACGGCTCTATAGAAGGCGTTGTCGTTGGTAAAAATACCGTTCCTAAAGGCTATCACAACGCCTAGGTTTACCACGCTCTAAAAACCGTTCTGGTAGGCAAAGGCAACGGTTTTTTAAGCTTTAGCAACGATTTTATTCGTTGTCGTAGAACTAAAATGTTGTAGTGAAGGCTTGCAAGATTGCAGGTGTTGGATCTATGAGATTCAAGCTCCATGATGAGTCAATAAGGTTGTTAACTGAAGTCAGGTATGTTCCTGATTTGAACAGAAATATGATTTCTCTTGGTGAATTCGACAAGAAAGGATATGTTTTCCAAGGAAAGAAAAGTATCCTAAGAGTCATGAAGGGTTCGAAGGAAGTCTTGAGAGGCGTGAAGAAACAAGGCTTGTATACCCTTGAGGCTGAAGTTGTAAGTGGTTCAACAAATGTTGCATCCACGAAACCTTTGTCGAAAACAGAAATCTGGCACATGAGATTGGGCCATGTCAGTGAAAGGGGTCTGGTCGAATTAGGGAAACAAAATCTGCTTGGTGGAGACAAAGTCGAAAAGTTGAAGTTTTGTGAACCCTGTGTACTTGGAAAATCTTGCAGAGTGAAGTTCAACAAAGGCAAACAAAGAACACATGGATCCCTTGATTACATCCATGTTGATCTTTGGGGGCCTGCAAGGTGTCCATCACATTCAGAAGCAAGGTATTTTCTATCCATAGTAGATGATTATTCCAGAAAATTATGGGTATTCATCCAGAAGACTAAGGATGAAACTTTTGAGAATTTCAAAAGTTGGAAGACTCTGGTTGAAAATCAGACTGGCAAAAGGTCAAGAGGTTGAGAACCGACAATGGCCTTGAATTTTGCAATGAGGCATTCGACAGTTTTTGTGCTGCCTCTGGTATTGCAAGGCATAGAACTACTGCAGGTACTCCACAGCAAAATGGTTTGGCTGAAAGGTTTAATCGAACTATTTTGGAGAGAGTCAGATGCATGTTGACTAGTGCGGGGTTAATGAATGTGTTCTGGGCTGAGGCTGTTTCGACAACAACATATCTGATAAACAGATGTCCTTCGACAGCGTTAGATATGAAGACACCTGAAGAAGTTTGGTCGAGACATCCACCAGATCTCGACAAACTGAGAGTATTTGGTTGCGTAGCCTATGCTCACAATAGGTAAGACAAGGTCGAACCTAGAGCTCTGAAATGCATGTTCATGGGATACCCTGAAGGAGTCAAAGCTTATAGGCTATGGTGCCTAGAGCCAGGTCACAGGAGGTGTATCACCAGTCGAGATGTAGTTTTCAATGAAGCTGAAATGGCTTTTAAGAAAATTGATGATGTTGGTCGAAGTACAGAAACATATGACGAAGAGCTGGAACAGGTAGAGATTCCTGTTGAGGTGGAGCATGTTGATGCTGAATTGCATATCCCTGATGAAGTCGAAAAAGAAGCAGAAGATGCTGAGGAAGTTGAGGAAACTGACGATGACTACCTATTGTCGAGAGATAGGTCGAGAAGAGTCATAAAGGCACCTCAGAGGCTTGGGTATGCAGATCTTATAGCTTATGCCTTAATCTCTGCAAGTGAGGTTCTAGACGAAGAACCTAAAGACTACAAGGAAGTTATGAGGAGTCGAAATAAGACTGAATGGCTGAAGGCCATGGATGATGAGATGAAATCTCTTCATGATAATCATACTTGGGAACTGATCAAGAAACCTGTTGGGGCAAGGTTAGTCAGCTGTAAATGGATTTTCAAAGTTAAGGAAGGAATTGAAGGAGTGACGTCGAAAAGATACAAGGCAAGGTTAGTTGCAAGGGGTTTCACTCAGAAAGAAGGTGTCGACTTCAATGATGTGTTTTCTCCTGTTGTGAAGCATAGGTCCATTCGAATGTTACTTGCCATGGTAGCACAGTTCGATCTTGAACTGGAACAGACGGATATGAAGACAGCGTTCTTGTATGGTGATCTAGATGAAACGATCCTGATGAGGCAACCTGAAGGGTATGTCGAAAAGGGGAAGGAAGATTACGTGTGCAAGTTAAAGAGATCTTTGTATGGGCTGAAACAATCTCCTCGACAGTGGAATAGGAGATTCGACAAGTTCATGGCACGCATAAGTTTCATTAGAAGTCAGTTCGACCACTGCGTTTACTTCAGATTTCGACCTGGTAATTCATTTGTTATTTTGTTGCTTTATTTGGATGATATTCTCATAGCAAGCAACAATGTTGAAGATGTGACGAGGGTGAAGGCTGAACTCAATAAGGAGTTCGATATGAAGGATCTGGGAGCTGCTTCCAGAATTCTTGGAATTGACATTCGAAGAGATAGAAAGAAGTCTAAGTTATGTTTATCTCAAGAGGCATACCTACGGAAGATTCTTGAAAAGTTTGGTATGTCGAATTCGAAGCCAGTTGTGACTCCAACAAACCCTCAATTCAATCTGAGTATTGATCAGTGTCCCAGTACTGATGTCGAAAGAGCCTATATGAATAGCATCCCATATGCTAACATAGTTGGTTCTTTGATGTATGCTATGGTCTGTACTAGACACGACAAAGCATACACAGTAAGTCTTGTAAGCAGGTACATGGCGAATCCTGGAAAGGCTCACTGGCAAGCATTGAAGTGGATTTTAAGGTACATAAATGGGTCTCTGAAAAGAGTCCTAATTTATGGTGGAGCCTTAGGTGAAGATGGTAAAGCAGCAATTGGAGGATATGTAGACTCTGATTATGCAGGTTGTATGGATTCCAGAAAATCTATTTCTGGATATGTTTTCACTATGTTTGGCACAACAATTAGTTGGAAAGCAACACTTCAGAAGGTTGTTGCTCTATCAACCACAGAAGTGGAGTATATTGCATTAACTGAAGCTGTGAAAGAAGCATTGTGGCTTGAAGGTGTTGCGAAGGAGCTGAAACTTCAAGGTCGAGGTATCACTGTTAAATGTGATAGTCAAAGTGCAATACACCTGTCGAAGAATTCAGCCTATCATGAGCGAACTAAGCACATTGATGTGAGGCTGCATTTCGTCAGAGGAGTAATCGAGCGTGGAGAAGTCCAAGTGCTGAAGGTTTCGACTGAAGACAATGCTGCTGATATGATCACCAAGACATTGCCGAGCTGCAAGTTTTTCCACTGTATGCAGTTGATAAAGCTGCATGAAGAAAGCTAGTTTGTTCCCTTGATGTTGAAGAGTTAGGTCCAAGGTGGAGATTTGTGAGATATTGGATCGAACTCTAGTATGGTCGAAGGGTAGCTTCTTGGTTCGACAGGATTAAGCATGAAGTTGAAGGTTGTTCACATGCTTGTGTCGAAGATGCTAGGGTTGTTAGCATGTTAAATTAGGTTTTAGTGTTTAAACCCTAATTTGTTAAGTTAGCTTGTTTATTAAGTTGGCTTGTGTAATGGGCCTTGTGGAAAAAGCCCATTAGTTAGTATGTTAGGTTTTATTATAAATAGCATACTAGTCTCTCATCATTGCAAGCTGCAAATTCTAATTTAGGGTGAGAGAAGTTATTTGTTATTCTTGTAAACTTGTAATCTTGTTTTAAGAGAAAGTAAAAGAATAGCAGTTATAACCAATCTTATGTTCCTCTTCTTCCTTGTCCTTTATTCTTCCCTTGTATTATACTTTGTTCTTGGCATTGAATTCACAACAAGTTTTAATTCTCATTTCCTGTCTTTTTACATTTTTATATAAGAGAGGTTGGTTGAAAAAGTTAAATGTGACTTATCTTGTACTTGGGATTCAGTTTAGTCTCTTAACTTTTAAAAAAACCATTTTTATTCTTTAATTTTTCAAAATGAGCCACGTCAATCCTTCCTGTCAAACTAACGCCGTCATTTTATTGATGACGTGTAACCTATAATTTTGGTTACCGATTTAGCAATCGAAAAATCGATCACTAAAACTGTTATTTGGATTTTTTATTGTTGTTTCTAAGCATATGAAAGCCATGAATGAATACTGGAAAACTCCATTGATGGAGAAAGAATAAAACTCGAAGAGTGCAGAGAGAAAGAGAAAGAAGAAGAAGCTATGCATTCATTAGTTTGTTACGATTCAGTTACAAGCTTTATATACAAGTAAATGTAACTAACAAACTATTCAGTTAGAGCATAGTAAAGCTACAATCAATCATTCTTCCACGTCAGCTATCTCATGCACATGCTTTGTCACCCCCCACAAGCTTGAGGTTGATAGATATTGATCAAACCAAGCTTGGACAAACAAGAGTGAAACGGTCGTGGACCTAAAGCTTTAGTGAAGACGTCCGCTGCTTGATCCTGAGACGAAACTGGTAGCAAACGCATCACACCTTCTTGTCACTTTTTACGCACCAAATGACAATCAATGTCAAGGTGTTTAGTGCGTTCATGGAACACAGGATTTGCAGATTTGTGTATGGCACTTTGGTTGTCGCAGTAAAGTACATGTAGTCGTAAAGAATGTTGATGCAAGTCCTGCAATAAGAAACACAACCATTGAAGCTCACGTGTAGCAGATGCTAGGGCACGATACTCCGCCTCAGCTGAAGAGCAACTGACAGTGAGCTGCTTCTTAGATTTCCAAGACACGAGTGATTGCCCAATGAAGAAGCAATACCCAGAGATAGAACGCCGCGTGTCAACACAACCTCCCCAGTCAGCATCACTAAACCCAAATAGATGCAAATATGAAGCCTGAGAAAGCAAAATACTACGAGCCGGAGACTTCTTATGATAGTGGAGAACTCTTAAAGCAGCCTTATAATGAGATTCAGTAGGTGCACTCATAAATTGGCTCAATTGTTGAGTAGAAAATGCAATATCCGGTCGTGTAGTATTAAGATAGAGAAGTCTTCCAACTAATCGCCTATAGGCAGTGACATCAGAGAAGGCAGTGACATCATCTTGGTGAAGACGAGAAAAAGCGTCCAAAGGAGTAGAAACTGGTTTGCAACCAGCCAAACCAGCATCATGTAACAATTCCAGGCAATATTTCCTTTGGAAAAGTGTGATACCTTTGGATGATCGAGCAACCTTAAGACCTAAGAAGAACTTCAACTGCCCTAGATCTTTGATTTGAAAGGTGTTATTCAAGGCTTTCTTCAGAGTATTAATCATAGAGAGAGAGAGAGAGAGAGAGAGATTTCCCAGCTAAGATAATGTCATCAACATACACAAGAATGGCTGTGAATGAGGATGAATCAGTCTTAGTGAATAGAGTGTGATCAGCATGGGCATGAACGAAACCTTGACTCTACAGAAAAGTAGTTAACTTTTCAAACCATTGCCGACTTGCTTGCTTCAAACCATACAGTGATTTGTTAAGTTTACACACCTGGCCAACTTTGGAGGAAAGAACACCTTGTGGTAGCTTCATACAGACAGCCTCGTGTAAATCACCATGTAGAAATGCATTGTTCACATCTAGCTGGTGGAGATGCCAGCCATGAATAGCTGCAAGAAGCAATAGCACACGAATGGTGGACAATTTTGCTACAGGGGAAAAGGTTTCAAAGTAATCAAGCCCTTCTGTTTGTGTGAAACCTTGTGCCACAAGTCTTGCTTTAAATCGCTCAACAGATCCATCAGCATATCTTTTGATCTTAAACACCCATTTGCTTACAATGGGAGAAGCATTAGGAGGTAGATCCACTAGATCCCATGTGTGATTGTGATTCAGAGCATTCAACTCAAGTTGCATGGCCTGAACCCATCGAGGATCCTTGCTAGCTGCCTTGTAGTTAGCTTGTTCAGTTTCAGAAGACAAAGCCATGACATAGGCTTGATGAGAGGGAGACAACTGAGCATATGAGAGATATTTAGAAATAGGATATTGGTTGGTAGATGAAATAATGGAGTTACAAACATAGTCCTTCAAATGAGAAGGAGGTTTAGAAATACGGTTGGACCTTCTATGTTCATTTGAGGAAGGAATCGAGATAGAGGAATTAAGAGATAAATCCTGATTAGTAGAATCAGGTGAACAACTTTCAAGAAAGTCAATATTGGTAGAATCAGTATCATCATGAGAAATTTGCTCATTGAGAGGAGATGGCACAATAGGATCATTTTGTTCAGCAGAGGCAGGCTAAAAATTATGATCAGGAGAAAACATTGTTCTATTTGAAGAGGCATCTAACACACCTTTGTTACGACCGGCTTTTTATTTTAAGCTTTTAAACCTAAATAACAGAGTCGCCACCTATGTTTTTATTTTATCCTAATATAAGGGTAAACATGGGATAAAAACCTAAATAAGAGAAATTGGGTAAGTTGAGAAATTAGGGTCGAGGGAAGGTGTTAGGCACCCTTGACCCTTCCTTAAGGTTTATAGTGTCTCTAAGGTTTGTAAGAGTATTATGGTAAGGTTTATAAAAGGTTTACAGTACATAAATATGATACAGTTATAGCAAATATATAAGCCTAATTTAGTTTTGGAGAAAAGGGACTCGTCTTGTTGCCAAGTGCCTACGTACCTCCTTATGGAGGATCAGAGTCAACGTAGTTCGTAGATTTGTTGGTGTTTTTTATGGGATTGTACATTTGTTTATAGGTTGAGTATGTTTTAGACGTAGTTCCGTAGTTCGTAGTTTTTGTAGTATGTAATTATGATTAAAAGTATTTTTGGCGTACAATCCCTATTTTTTATATTTAAAAAATTAGTGTTTTAATTAAATTTAAAATAAGTATTATATTAATATTTAGGTAAATTAGATGTTTTTAAAAAAATAAGAGAATTATTCTAATTATTAGTAACGTGATTATAATTTTATAAGAAAAAAGTTTTTTAGTAAAAAAAAGTATAATTATGAATGTTTTTATAAACCATAATTATGATGAAATTAAAAAAAAGGAGATTAATTATGAGCACGATTATGAAATTAACTATAATTAGTTACAAGGTAATAACTTAAAAAAAAAACTAAATAATATACATATGAACTAGATTAATTATTGAATTACTTATGAAAAACCAAATTTATTTTAATTGACCGAACAAACATGGATTAGAAAAAACTGATTAAGAATAATTATAGAATAAAATGAAATATGTCAGAAAATGTTACCTATGTTTATTAGGTATTATATTATTATTTAAATGTTCTTATTCAAATAAAACTATATAAATTAAATAAAACTATATAAATTAAGTCAAATAATTAATTTACCATATTATTTTTTCAGATTATTTATTAAATATAAATATGGATTATAAGATTTAAACAAAATAAAAAAAAAGGTGCGTTTTATATTATTGAGTAAAAAAAAAAAGGTGTTAATATTATAGAGTAATGCTATTCATACACCACTTTCTACACCAAATACTTACACCCAATACTATTCACCGTATTTATACGGTGAATAGTGTTTTTTAAATAAAAATATGTATTTTATGAACAGTAAAATATTATTATAATAATAAATAATTTTTTATTTTTTTAAATTTGTGTCATTAACCAACTTTATAACTTCATTAACCAACAATTTACATTGCATTAACCAAATTTGGTGACTACTGTAAAGTACTGTTCATGGATGTGAGAATAACATTATTCAAATTTGGTTAATGCAGTGTAAAAATTTGGTTAATACAATAATGAAGTTGGTTAATGCAACATCCAGGTATTAAAAATAATTTTTAGCAGTCACCAAACTTGGTTAATACAGTGTAAAAACTTGGTTAATACAGTAATGAAGTTGGTTAATGCAAAATCCAGGTATTAAAAATAATTTTTAGCAGTCATCAAACTTGGTTAATACAGTGTAAAAATTTGGTTAATGCAATATTGAACTTGGTTAATGCACGTTTGTACATGAACAGTGTCGTCCGTAATTTTAAAAATAAAAAATATTTTTTATAAATATTATTATTTTATTTTAAAAACACTGTTCACCGTATAAATACGGTGAACAGTGTTTGGTGTAAGTATTGGGGGTAGGAATTGGGTGTAAGAGTAGCATTACTCAATATTATAAGCCCAACCCAATAAACTCTAAGGTTTGTTGGATTTAGTATGGGTGCGTGTAGGATGTTACGATGGACTGCAGGATTCTGATCACTTGATCCAGATCTAATGGTCCACAGAATTATGATCTGGGAGGTAGATCTAGAATAGGAAGGATCAGACGGTCTGCATGCGTTTGATCGAAGGAACAAGATAAGGGGAGCGTACGAGATTCGAGATCTCATATCAACCATGTGGCCATCACAAGGCCACATGGCACCGATCGTGTGGTCGTGAAGGGGGGTTATCTCCTATTATTCATTTTTATTTGGGTTAATGAACTTTTTGGTCCCTCTAAATATTGCAGATTTCGTTTTTAGTCCCTCCAAAATTTTCCTTTAAGAAATCGTCCCTTCAAAAATTTTCATCTAAACTATTGGTCCCTAACGTCAAATTTGCTAGAGATTAGCTACGACTTTAGCCACCGATTAACTACGAAATTTGACGTTAGGGACCAATAGTACGGAAGAATTAGCTACGAAATTTGACGTTAGGGACCAATAGTACGGAAGAAAAATTTTGAAGGGACGATTTCTTAAAGGAAAATTTTGGAGGGACTAAAAATGAAATTTGAAATATTTTAATGGACGAAAAAGTTCATTAACCCTTTTTATTTCACTTTCCCAACATCTTCTTCCTATCATCGTTCTCTCACTCTCTTTTCTTTCTTTCTTCAACAGAAAACTTAAGCCAAATTACAGAAAAAAAACAAAACAACCATGAACACAAACATGCATGTACTCGATAAATTAAGTTGTTTTTGGAACTTATCTCTCCCAGAAATTCTTTACGATTTTTCCTCTCCGATCTCGATTTGATTCTGCTTCTTGTTTGTTTCAGGTACTAATAATGGTAGCACAACAGGCTTTAACTTCTCTCTCCGCCCTCCTTCTGATTTTCGTTTTCCTCTCCTTTTGATTTTTTTTTTTTGTCCCTTTCTTCTGTAAATTACGTTTTAATTTATAGAACTTTAGAGTCAGATGGATTAGGAAATAGCTTTTAAGTTTTTGATTCAGAAATTGATGAGAGATTCGATTTGGTAATTACTGTGTTCCAATCTGATTTTAATTTGCTTTCAAATTGTTTCTGTATTTGAAGATTTGGCTATAATTTTCGGATCCGTTTTGATTAAGATTTATTGGTTCTGATTTGTTTTATAAAACTTGCGCTTTGATTATGTATTTGGACTAATTCATGTTCATAAGTCGTTTTTGTGATGTAAATGGAAAGATTTTATTTTGAGATTTGTTCTGAAAACGATTTTTTTAATCTGAGTTTGTGAGATGTAAAGAAGTGGCGGCAGCCGCCGGGTGTACAAGGTTGGAACCCTAGTTTATTCTATTTTATTTTATTTAAGGAATAATAAATAAATAAATTAAAATACTTTTACAAAATAATAGTAGTAATAATAGGCATTTTTTGTATTTTTATTAATTAGTCCTAATAAATTAGTTAATAATAAAAATTAAAGGTGCTGTAATTAAAACGTGGTAAAGTCGGTGAGAAGTTAATGGCCTAGTCTAAACCTTATGACTCTAATTAAAACTAAATAACACACCAACCATAGAATTAAATGTCATAAATAAATAATAATTAAAAAAAGAAGACAATAGGACCAAATTGTATGGAAATCGTGTGATAGTATTAAACCAGTTAGTATGCATTACTTTTGGCTTTTCAATTTCTTGTAACTCACCATTCGTTATTTGACACGTGGCATCTTTAATAGAATAAAGAAACCAACAGAGTAAAATAGTAGATGCATCATACTTCCTCTCTCCTTCATGTTTAGCAAGAGAGGCATATTTGGGATGCTCCTTCAATTTCTTACAATTTTTATATATGATAATAATAATAATAATAATAGTGGCTAATGATATTAATAATAGGATATATATAAAAAAATTGTTCAAAACTAAACATTATCATTAGTTAAAAAAAAAAAAAATGTAATTAGTCAAATTATTCTACCTTGGCCCCAATATATAAATAATAGTAATATTTAAATGATAATATTTAAGTAATAATAATGATTATGATTGTTGATTTCGATCAACTATTCCAAATATATTAATAAGACTTGTCCAACATTAATTATCACCAATAATATTTAACAAAATATGTATGTAAAATGATAAAAATAAAATAAAATAAATGGATGATAGCAATAACATTTCTGAATAACAATACAATAGTTAAAGTAAAAGAAAACATCTATTAATAATGATAATAGTTAAAGTATAAAGAGATTATATTTTTTAATTAATATTTATTATTCAAATTGATTAGATTTAGAAAATTAGTTGGTTTTAATTGGGATTAACATGATTTTCTAGAATAAAATGCACCCCACCTGTTTAAAATGATTTAAGAAATGAGCTTAACAATTGGTATGTTAAGCCCATAGATTTCTTTCTAGACACCCCCTCTTTAAGTATAAACCCCTTCGCAACTTAATAGTAAGCTTAAAAGAATTGTAATAAAAATACTAGAATAAAGAAATGTTTAAAATGATAGGTCAAATTTTGGGGTATGACAACCTTTAGTTAAAGAAAAATCAGAGAGATTTCTAGACTGATCATAATAGATGCAAGTAGGAGCATTATGACTTGACTTATCATGGAAAGGAAACTCCATGTCAAAGAATTTAACATTTCTAGATACAACAATCTCATAAGTGCTGATATCTAGAAGAACAAATCCTTTCATACCTTGCTTGAAACCCAAGAAAGCACACTTCCTTGCTCTTGGATCAAACTTATGTCTGTTGGTATGCAATGTGGATCCATAACACAGACACCCAAACACTCTAAGAGCACTCAATTCAGGTAACTTTCCATAGAGAACCTCATATGATGACCTGTTCTTCAACAACTTTGTAGGGATCCTGTTCATGAGAAAAACAACATGAAGAACAACATAGGACTAGAATTTTTTAGGCAATTTTGATTGAAACATTAGTGCTCTACTTATGTTCAATATATGTAGGTGTCTTCTTTCAACTCTTACATTTTGTTATGGTGTTGTAGCAACCTGCCTAAAAATTTAATGTTTAGAGTCGCCACCTATTCTACCAAGGCGAATAGGAAACCTCGCGCAGTTAAGATATCAGGGTAAGATACTATATTCAGGTCGAGGGAAGGTGTTAGGCACCCTCAACCCTTTCCTATGGTTTTCATTTTAATGATCAGGGTTTGTGGCAAAATATAAAGAAAGATGACAGACATTAAATAGAGTTAAAGGCTAATTATTTGAACATGATTAGAGTTTGGAAGAGGGGGACTCGCCTCGTTGCCAAGTGCCTACGTATCTCTTTAGGGAGAATCAGAGTCAACGTAGTTCGGGGAAGGGTTGTACGCCCTTAGAATTGAAATTTGATTTGAGATGGTTTTAGAGGCTTTTTGAATGGCCTATCGTAGTTTTGAATAAGGATGAAAATCCATAGTTTGATTCGAAGCGTTTTGAATGTTTTAGGTTTGGGAAGTGTTTTAGGATTTTGGGCGTACAACCCTGGTTTAATTTGTACTATTAATCGCGATGATCAATAGGTTTGATCACCATAATTAACAGATTTAATAAAAGCATTGCTAATTATTCTAACCGATTGATTCGATTATCACCGTTAGCAGATTGATGTGTTTTAATTATTTTAATTATTTAATTTTACCGTTACCCCTCTTAATCAATAGCTTTGATTAAAAATAATAACGAATTCGATAATGGGAGCGCTAATCATCGTAACCAAGATCTTTGGTTAAAACCATTTAGCAAAATAAATATTATTTTAATTTATAGGATTTGATTAATTAAATTAATCGATTATTAACCATTGCGACTAATAGTTTTAGTCGGAACGAATAATAAATTAAATCATAATATCTTTGGCCAAATGGCCAGTGGAATTGGGTGAATCCTAATGCTAATTTATAATTAAATTAAATTAAACTATTTTAATTGTCTTGTTAATTGAATTATTTTAATTGTTTTGTTAATTAAATTATTTTATTAGTTTTATTTCTAGAATTGATGCAACTCATCTATTATTATGAGTTTATAACTAAAGATTAACAATATATTCACGTGCAGCAGTAGAGTGGATGACATTTCTATGTGTCATTCTATAGTAAAACAATATATTCACATTTAATAAAACATAGAAGCAGAACCTGTATTGAAACAAAATCACAAAGTCACAACAAATAAAAAGACTTATGCATATTCTCCCTCTCTACACTGTCTTCCATGAAATTGAGAACAACAACACATTCACATTCATCTCTCATTATAAACAAATAACACAGTTCAATCAAACAAAATGGAAAGAGTTACCGTATAGCATTATGAACGGAGATGCGAACAGAGGAACGCCGAAAAGAGAGCACAGTCAGTGGTGCGGCTAAAGGGTAGCGCTTGTGTCAGAGATCTGAAGGCACCGATCGTTGAGGTCGCATTTTGCGGTAATGTTATGGATTCACCTGTCTTTGCTTCCGATTTGATTCGCCTTGAGAATTTGACGTCGAATAGATTATGTGTGGTTGCTGACTGTTGTAATCATTTGCGGCTTGCGAATTGATGGAAAATTGTTTTTGTTACCGATGTTAGTTTGCGTGTACCAAGTGTTCGATGAAAACTCAGAACTAGAATTCGCTTCTTGTTTCAAATTCTATTTCTTGTTGGATTTTATATTGAAACGTAAGTTGTTTGGTGTTCCAATTTTGCGGAGCGAGCGTTGGGGTTTTTCCGGGTGTATGTTTATTGAGCGTGTGCCGGTTGTTACGAGTGTGTGTTGGTCGTGTGTGGTAGCTGTCACAGTGCTGAAGGCGGGTTGATCGAAGATCTTTTAGTTTGGCTTTTATGCTAGTGGTGGTATGTGTGAAAGGTTTAGAATTGTGGATGAAGTGATGGAGAATGGTTTTGTGAGGTTGTTTTACTACCTTATAACCAAAAACGTGAAAGATAGTTAGTGATGTTTATGTTGGTTTGAAGATAAGAAAAAGGGACTCTGGTTGGAATTGTATATTTAGCAGTGGAGTTCTGAGTGTAAGGAATTTGTGAAGGGAAACTGTACTGTGCATTTGTGTACGTTTTTCGTGAATGGAGCTGGCCTCCTCAAAATAGGGTTGTTAGTTGTGTATTTATAATAAAAATTAGGGTAAGGAATGGACTTGGATCTATTATATTTTCCCTATTTTAAATCTAATAAAACTATAAATCTAATAAATTTACAAATAAATACAACTAGAACTAATATTAATATAAAACTTAAAAAATAAAGATATAAGGAACCATATTTATTTTTTGTGATTTTTATTTAAATAAATAAATAAATGAAAAGAGGTTAGAAACAAACATTATAAAAAAAGAAAAGTTAGAAGTGGGGTTCGAACCTGGGACCTCTCGATCGCATACTCTTATCCTCAAATTCTTTACCGACTGCACCATATCAATTATTCGAAAAGATGACATCGACAATTATAAGGGCAAATTTTGGGGTATGACAGGTGTATACACACAACTCCTTTGATGAATGATTCCTTTTGAAGCATAATAGACTAGCATGTGTAATTCAGTTCCATTATCACTTCTCACCACTTTAATTTTCTTTTCAAACTGAGTTTCTACCATGGCCACAAATTCTTGTACTCTTTGACACACTTCAGATTTGGATTTTAACTTAACAACCCAAACATGTCTACTATGATCATCAAGTATAGTCAAGAAATATTTAAAACCATGGATAGAAATAGTACTGAAAGGGCACCACACATCAAGATGAATTAGATCAAACACATTATGGGCATTATTATTGCTAATAGGAAAAGGCAAACATTTATGTCTTGATTGTTGGCACACATCATAAGCTGTGTGTACACTCTTAGGAATGAAGCTATACATTTTTCTCATGCTTTCCATCCTATCATATGTTAAATGCCTTAGTCTTAGATGTCATAAGATGGTAGAAGCTAACTCATCAACTCTATTATTACAAGTAAAAATACTAGAAACAAATCCTGCCTCTTTAGCAGCTTCCAAATGGTACAATCCATCAATTACTCTAGTTGAACCAATCTTCCTCAAGTCCTTCCTTGCCTGTATGACACACTTATCAGTTTCAAAGTTTAAAACACACTCTTGCTCCTTACATAACTTTGAGACAGATTTTAGATTCACTTCAAACTGGGGCATGTATAGGACATTATCAATAATTAGTTCACTAGACAATTGCACACTACCACATATAGAAGATGCTATGGAATTTCCATTAGGTAAATTAACTATCATAGGATTTATCTTTTCATATCTAATATAGAATTCTAAAGAATGGCTTATATGATGAGTTGCCCCTGTGTCCAAAATCCTATCAACATCACCTCGAGCATTGAAACGAGCAACATAAGCATAAGGTTTGAAATTACCTCCCTTAGTGAGATTCACAGAACCTGTACTTTTCTCTAAGAGTACCATTAAGTTGGCACACTGCTCCTTGGTCAGTTTCATACTACCACTTTCACTTGAAGAAGTTGCAGCAACTCCTTTTGCATCTGGACCCTCAAATTCAACTTGATTTGCATAGGATGCAGATGAGTTACTTCTACCAAAACTAGGTGGATAACCATGTTTCCTATAGCAATTATCAATGATATGCCATGTCTTTCCACAAAAGGTATAAACCTTCACATTTCCTCTCTCTCTCTTCCTGAAGAAGAGCTTCCATTACCTCTACCTTTACCAAATTGTTTTGATCCCTCAACAACATTAACCATGCCAGATCCCTCCTCCACTATATTACCAGCAGAAAAACTTATTCCACGGATCTTCCTCTCTTGTTGCATGACCATAGAGAAAACTTTGTTGATTTATGGCAAGGGATCCATCAACAACACTTGTGACACAACACCATGATATTCCTCATTCAATCCTATCAAGAACTGAATGTTTCTATCTTCAGCCCTAAAACTTCTACTATTCCTCATTGCTAAACAACCACATGCAATACGACAAGTACAATTTGGCATAGGTCTATATTGATCAGGTTCTTCCCATAAACTCCTCAATTCAGTAAAATAATCAGAAAATTTATTGTTACCTTGCTTCAGATTTGATATTTCTTGATACAACTGTGCCACACGAATGCGATCTCCTCTCATGAATCGATCCTTAAGATCATTCCATATGTCTACAACATTATCAATGAACACCACGCTTTGAGCAATCAAAGGCGTTATAGAGTTGATAATCCATGTGTGAACAAGATTGTTGCACCTTTGCCATGCTACGTAGTTCAAATCATCTTCATTAGGAACCTCTATCGATCCATCAACAAATCTGAACTTATTCTTCATAGCAAGTGCACGCCTCATCTTCATCGACCAAGCATGGTAATTATTGCCACTCAATGCTTGAGATACACATACCTTCGACGGATTCTCCGATGGATGAATATAGTAAGGATTAAGCTGATCCTGATTGTTGTTATTGTTGTTTCTCGTCATTGAACGAACACGATTACACAACTACGAACAAAGAACTGAAAAACAGAAAAGATACTACAAATTACTTCTCAAGAAAACTTGAATCACGATAGGATTTGCGCAACGAGAGCAGAGTAGGAAGAACCTGCTCTGATACCATCTAAGCATATGAAAGCCATGAATGAATACTGGAAAACTCCATTGATGGAGAAAGAAGAAAACTCGAAGAGTGTAGAGATAAAAAGAAAGAAGAAGAAGCTATGCATTCATTAGTTTGTTACGATTCAGTTACAAGCTTTATATACAAGTAAATGTAACTAACAAACTATTTAGTTAGAGCATAGTAAAGCTACAACCAATCATTCTTCCACGTCAGCTATCTCATGAACATGCTTTGTCATTGTTATTCATCTTCATCACCAATCCCAAAATAAATCCAAAATTTCTTAAATTTTACCCATACTCAAATTGTTTTTGGTATGAATTGAGTGTTCTCAAATTTCTCAAATTGTTTTCGTTGTGAATTGATTGTTGTTATTGAACCTCTTACGCCACCTTTATCTGAAGCATATAAACAGTTTTCTTTGTTGATTTTCATTTCAACATTCACATTTTTATTTTTCATGTTGCTTGGCTGCTTACAAATGTTTTGATCATATAAGAGATTCTTTTGTTGCAGTTATTATATATGATATAGCTAGTAAATTTAATGTTTTAATGTTAATTTCATTATCTATTTAACATGATGTTCTTTTTTATCTTTGTTGATTTTCTCTTGATGTGGAATTTCAAGACTAAGTGATATATATAAGACTAAGTGATATATCCCTAAGTAAGTTGTTATAATGTAGACAGACAATAATTTATGAACACTAACAAGTGGATTAAGGAGGTGCGTCAAGAACGTGGCAGTGATGTTTGAAAATTCTGGTATGATAGAATCAGATGTCACTCGCGATGTCAAGACATCAGATCTGTTAATAATGTAGCATAAGCAGAATAGAAGGATCCCCCATTAATTAATTACTCCTAAATAAGATTCAATGAGACCTGGGATCACACACGTTCAGTAGACATAACCAGATTATAATCTTTATATGGTTCTGTTTAGGAACAACTAACACTTATGAACCTGATGTTATAAACAAAGTCATAACATTCATAACTGAACAAACAATGCAGAAGATAAATAACACAGTTTATTGTTAACCCAGCTCGGTCTACTACCTACTCTGGGGGCTACCAAGCCAGGAAGAAGATTTCACTATCAGTAGTACTATTTTATGTAAACAACCTCTGGTGTACAGATAAACAACCTCTAGTTTACCTAGTCACGACCCAATGCAACCTTTATCTCAGAACTCCATCCAAGACAAGAGAACCTCTGCTCACTCCCTAGTGATACCTAACTGTTACAACCCTGCAACAGCTATTTACACAATTAACAATGAACACATACTTGATCTTGCTTCACAGCTTCAATCAAGTTTACAATACTCAACTCTTACCTACAGGTTTCGAGTGATGACAATCACTTCTCTAACCTACAGGTTTTGAGAAGGACATGGAAGCCATCCCACAACATGGGTGGTCTACCTATAGAAACCCTAATGACTACATCGTTAAAAACAAGGTTTTCTATATAAAACTAGGTTACAAAGTTTCCTATTTATAACCTGATCCCAATTGGATTTGGGCTTACAAATCGCAGCACTCCTTGCTGTTACAAATATGCAGAAATATTCTGCTACAAATAAGGTCTTTTAATCATGAGTTTCCTAAATTAGAAACTGCTGAATCTTCAATCTTCTGATCTGATTCTTCCTGAATCTTCAATCTTCTGATCTGATTCTTCAATTATTCTTTTGACCATTAAATATGCGCCACATAGGATTACATAATATTCACATAGAATATTCTGTATCTGTTAAGTACAAACTGAATCTTCCTTCCAGTTCTGCAGGTGTGATGTCATGAGTTAATGTCATGACATTCCATCTAACATCTTGCTTATACCTGTTTTGTTCGTTTTAAACTTGCAAGATTCACATTTTAACCATTTGCTGCTATTATATGTTTTAGCCAAACATTAGACAATAATACAGAACAGACAGAGCATCAATAAGAAGTGAGAAAATTAAAAATTATTTAAAATTTAATTTCATTTTTAATTGCCATTATGGAGGTGGTTGGTTTAATGGAGGAGAGAGACAATTTTATTTCAATTTTTTAATTAATAAATAAAATATGATTGATTGTGTGTAAATCCATGTGTTATTGTTGTGTCCATATAAGTATTTTTCGAGTAAAGGTTAGTGTTGAGTTACTGAGTTCAGTCTAGATATTTACAATCAGTTTTCCTCTTGGCCATCCGCATAAAGGAAAATAACCAACCATCGACAGTGATTAAGAATTACACATCCTGTCGAATCTTGTCACTTCGAATTTTGCATATGGGTTAATCACCAAGTGATACCAATTATTATAACAAAAACCAATATAGAAAATTATATAGAAACAAAAGTAAAAGACAATGAACAAGATCAATCAGTTTTAACGCAATTCAGTTCATGGTGTCTACCTCTCCGACTATAGAGTAGCTACAATTTCGATGGTTTTTGTTTAATATTTAAAGTTACAATTTTACAAGTAATATATATAAGACAATTTCTTTGTAGACCCCCCTATGGAGAGAACCCCTACCGAAAACTCCAAAATACCCCTGCTTCGGAGATGCATCTCCGAAGTTTTTTTTTTCCCAAATTTTCCCAGAATTCAGAGATGCATTTCCAAAAACATCAAATAGGGGTGTTTTCAGAGATGCATCTCTGAAAACACCATTTTCACATTTTTGGGTGTTTTTGGATATGCATCTCCGAAATATGCAGAAATTGTTTTTTTTTTTCTAAACAATGTTTAGTCCCGTATTTTAATTTAAACGACAATGCTTGCAGTAAACAATGCTTGATATAAACAAAATATAATACATATATTTGAATAAAATACTAATATTATATATACAACTAATAGTGTATGATAGTGTATGTAAATGTCAAGAAATACAACCCGAATATAATAAAGTCAACAATGAAAAATAAACCAGAACCAGCTACTGAGTATGCCTAACCCTAACTCCCTAGGACCTCCTCTGCGTAGTATACGCCGCCGCACCGGCCGCATCACCGACCATCATCTCCACGATGGCATCTTCCTCTGGACCGCCGTGCGCAATGATACCTCGGACCAATGCGTCCCACCCAAGCATCTCTATCCGCTGGCATATCGGCAGGAGATCAGTGGCATGGTCATCCTCGGCATGCTGGTTCTCCAAGATCTCCTCGTGTGCTGGCCTAGGAGCTCCGGGTTCGTCGGGTGTCAGCATAGGATGTGACACCCAATAAAACCATGTCACGTACCCATCCACTCAATGCCACTCCTGGGTGACCTCTTATGCCGATACTCCTCAGGGACCAAATGATGCGCCTAGTCCTCCAATATAGCAGTGAGCTCCACTCGGGTAACTGTGTCGAGAGCAGCCTCAAACGGTGACCTCGGTATCAGCTGCACATGTCCAAACTGCCTCATGCACCGCTCAGACAGATACCTCACCATGGTGTTGGCCCCGCATGTCAACCAGCCAGAGTATAACGCGATGCGGTCGAACGGGACAACATCACGGTAGTCGGTGAATGACGTCCAACAGATATGATCGTGAGCTGTGCGGTCGAGGTACACACGATATGGTAGCACTGTGTTGTTCCCCCTTTGGAGAACGTATTGGGCAGCCCTGGGCAAGGTGTCAGTGTACGCATGATCAATGGCGAAGCTGTGGATGCGGGGGAAGTAGGAGATGATCCAACCCTGAAACACCAATACAATAATATGTTCAAAATAAATATGAACCATGAATAAATGTGAAATAATTAAAAGGAAACGTACCATCAGGAATGTGGAAGATCCAGTCAACTGTCTGGTCCTCCAGTTGGAGGCTTCATTCAGCTTCTGGTATAGGTATACCAAAATAGCTGACCCCCAGCTCCACTGGTAAATGGTAGTCAGGTTCATGAAGTATATGAGATATATCACGTCGACGTAGGTTGCACTCTTGTCCACAAAGAGTGCAGTTCCTACCAAGAACATGAACCAGGACTGCAGAGCGCAGGACCGGTGATACTCTGTAAAAAGCCCGTCCCCCTCCTGCTCGGACTCGGCCGCCGCCACCAAGTGGTTCTCATATAAATCTCTCAAGTTGGAGAACCGGATATGGGCCCCACTTGTCGCCTGACATTCATAGTCAGCTATGTTTGTTAGAACAAGATTTGTTCTGATCAATTATCTTAGTTTTGATGATAACAATAATATGAATTTTGCTTAAGATTATATGGTACTCTAATCCAATGCAATTCCCTTTCAGGAAATATATAAAGAGTACGCATAATTCAGCGCTCAGAAGCTTTGTCTCAAAGGGTTCAGCATGCAACATCAGAACATGGTCTGGCAAGACATCAGAAGATGGTCGAAGCAGAATCAGAACATGGGTCTATGGAAGCATCAGAAGAACAAGAGAACAGAAGCACTGAAGTTCTGATGGTATCACGCTCAGAAGCACTTCAAGGTCAGAAGATCAGAAGATGCTATGCACCAAGCTGTTTGACTCTGATGATATTCAAACGTTGTATTCACAAACATCATATCAGAAGAAAGTACAAGTGGCAGGCTACGCTGACTGACAAAAGGAACGTTAAAAGCTATTCTAGGCTACGTCAGTAGACACAGCGTGAACAAGGCTCGAGGTAGTTGACAAAAGCGTATAACATTAAATGCGATGCTGTACGGAACACGCAAAGCATTAAATGCACTCAACGGTCATCTTCTCCAACGCCTATAAATATGAAGTTCTGATGAGAAGCAAGGTTAACGATTCTGCACCAAAACAACTCATATCAAACTTGCTGAAACGCTGTTCAAATCTAAACTCAGAATCTTCATCTTCATCAAAGCTCACTACATTGCTGTTGTAATATATTAGTGAGATTAAGCTTAAACATTAAGAGAAATATCACAGTTTGTGATTATCGCTTTTAAGAAGCAATTGTAATACTCTTAGAATTGATTACATTAAGTTCTAAGGAACTAGAGTGATCGTGTGGATCAGAATACTCTAGGAAGTCTTAGAGGTTATCTAAGCAGGTTGTACCTAGAGTGATCGTGTGGATCAGTAGACTTTAGAAAGTCTTAGAGGGTATCTAAGCAGTTGTTCCTGGAGTGATCAGTGTGTGATCAGAAGACTCTGGAAGACTTAGTTGCTGACTAAGTGGAAAACCATTGTAATCCGTGCGATTAGTGGATTAAATCCTCAGTTGAGGTAAATCATCTCTGCGGGGGTGGACTGGAGTAGTTTAGTTAACAACGAACCAGGATAAAAATAACTGTGCAATTTATTTTTATCTGTCAAGTTTTTTAAAGCTACACTTATTCAAACCCCCCCTTTCTAAGTGTTTTTCTATCCTTCAATTGGCATCAGAGCGCCGGTTCTAAGGTGCAAGCACTTAACCGTGTTTAGAAAAGATTCAGGAAGAGAAAAACGCTTCAGTAAAAGATGGTTGATGAAAGTGAAAAGTCTACACCTGCATCTACATCTGGCTCTGCTGAGCAATACAACGGTAACAATGGTTATACTAGACCGCCGGTATTTGATGGTGAAAACTTTGAATACTGGAAAGATAAACTGGAAAGTTACTTCCTTGGTCTAGATGGTGATCTATGGGATCTTCTGATGGATGGTTACAAACATCCAGTAAATGCCAGAGGCGTAAAGCTGACAAGGCAAGAAATGAATGATGATCAGAAAAAGCTTTTCAGGAATCATCATAAATGCAGAACTGTTTTGCTGAATGCTATCTCTCATGCTGAGTATGAGAAGATATCTAACAGGGAAACGGCCTATGACATATATGAGTCCTTGAAAATGACTCATGAAGGAAATGCTCAAGTCAAGGAGACTAAAGCTCTAGCCTTAATCCAGAAGTATGAAGCCTTCAAGATGGAGGATGATGAAGACATTGAAAAGATGTTCTCAAGATTTCAAACTCTTACTGCTGGATTGAGAGTTCTTGACAAGGGATACACCAAGGCTGATCACGTAAAGAAGATCATCAGAAGCTTACCCAGAAGATGGGGTCCTATGGTGACTGCATTCAAGATTGCAAAGAATCTGAATGAAGTTTCTCTGGAAGAGCTTATTAGTGCCTTGAGAAGTCATGAAATAGAGCTGGACGCAAATGAGCCTCAAAAGAAAGGTAAGTCTATTGCATTAAAATCCAATATCAAGAAATGCACTAACGCTTTTCAGGCTAGAGAAGAAGATCCTGAAGAATCAGAATCTGAAGAAGAAGATGAACTGTCTTTGATCTCCAGAAGGCTAAATCAACTCTGGAAGACTAAGCAAAGGAAGTTCAGAGGCTTCAGAAGTTCAAAGAAATTTGAACGTGGAGAATCTTCTGACGACAGAAGATTTGACAAGAAGAAAGTCATGTGCTATGAATGCAATGAGCCTGGACACTTCAAGAATGAATGTCCAAATCTTCAGAAGGAAAATCCCAAGAAGAAGTTTCATAAGAAGAAAAGTCTTATGGCAACCTGGGATGAGTCAGAAGATGATTCAGACGCTGAAGATGAGCAGGCCAACTGTGCGCTGATGGCGACAGAAGATGACGGATCAGAATCTACATCAGAATCAGATTCTGAAGAGGTATTTTCTGAACTTACTAGAGATGAGTTAGTTTCCAGTCTAACTGAACTTCTGGAACTCAAGTCTCAGATTAGTCTCAAATACAAAAAGCTGAAAAAGCTATTTGAATTTGAAACAAAGAAGCTTGAGTTGGAGAATTCTGAATTAAAAGAAAAACTTTTAAAATTATCCAATAATGTTGGATCTCCTTCTGATTCAGAAAAATCCACTCCTAGTCTAAACCATATTCTGAAAGAATATGATTTAAGTTTCAGGAAGTTCTTATCTAGAAGTATTGGCAGAAGTCAGCTAGCTTCTATGATATATGCTGTGTCTGGAAACAAAAGAGTTGGCATTGGTTTTGAGGGTGAAACCCCATACAAACTTGAACCTGTTGATGAAATGAAACTCACATACAAGCCATTGTATGATCAGTTCAAGTATGGCCACTCCCATGATATTAGGCACACTTCACATGCTCAAAGTTTTCACATTCCACACACCAAAAAGCATGTGACACAACCTAGGAAATATCATGAAACTCACATTAAAAATTATCATGCTGTTCCTCCTATTGCTTACAATGTTAAACCCAAGTTCAATCAGAACTTGAGAAAATCTAACAAGAAAGGACCCAAGAAAATGTGGGTACCTAAGGATAAGATTATTCCTATTGCAGATATCCTTGACTGCAAAAAGGACAAAGCACAACATGTCATGGTACCTGGACTCTGGATGCTCACGACACGACAGGAAGAAGGTCTATGTTCCAAGACCTGGTGCTTAAGTCTGGAGGAGAAGTCAAGTTTGGAGGAGATCAGAAGGGCAAGATAATTGGCTCTGGAACTATAAAGTCTGGTAACTCTCCTTCCATTTCTAATGTACTTCTTATAGAAGGATTAACACATAACCTCTTATCTATCAGTCAATTGAGTGACAATGGTTATGATATAATCTTTAATCAAGAGTCTTGCAAGGCTGTAAATCAGAAGGATGGCTCAATCCTATTTACAGGCAAGAGGAAGAACAACATTTATAAGACAGATCTGCAAGATCTTATGAGTCAGAAGGTGACTTGTCTTATGTCTGTTTCTGGAGAGCAGTGGGTCTGGCACAGAAGATTAGGTCATGCCAGTTTGAGAAAGATTTCTCAGATTAACAAACTGAATCTGGTCAGAGGACTCCCTAATCTGAAATTCAAATCAGATGCTCTTTGTGAAGCATGTCAAAAGGGCAAGTTCTCCAAACCTGCATTCAAGTCCAAGAATGTTGTTTCTACCTCAAGGCCATTAGAACTCTTGCACATTGATCTGTTTGGCCCAGTCAAAACAGCATCTGTCAGAGGGAAGAAATATGGATTAGTCATCGTAGATGATTATAGCCGCTGGACATGGGTAAAATTCTTGAAACACAAGGATGAGACTCATTCAGTGTTCTTTGATTTCTGCATTCAGATTCAATCTGAAAAAGAGTGTAAAATCATAAAGGTTAGAAGTGATCATGGTGGTGAATTTGAGAACAGATCCTTTGAAGAATTCTTCAAAGAAAATGGTATTGCCCATGATTTCTCTTGTCCTAGAACTCCACAGCAAAATGGGGTTGTAGAACGAAAGAATAGGACTCTGCAAGAAATGGCCAGAACCATGATCAATGAAACCAATATGGCTAAGCATTTCTGGGCAGAAGCAATAAACACTGCATGCTATATTCAGAATAGAATCTCTATCAGACCTATTCTAAATAAGACTCCTTATGAATTGTGGAAGAATAGAAAGCCCAACATTTCATATTTCCATCCTTTTGGATGTGTATGCTTTATTCTGAACACTAAAGATCATCTTGGTAAGTTTGATTCCAAAGCACAAAAATGTTTCCTTCTTGGATATTCTGAACGCTCAAAAGGCTACAGAGTATACAATACTGAAACATTGATTGTAGAAGAATCAATCAATATCAGGTTTGATGATAAGCTTGGTTCTGAAAAACCAAAGCAGTTTGATAATTTTGCAGATTGTGATATTGATATATCAGAAGTTGTTGAGCCAAGAAGCAACGCATCAGAAGCAGAGCTTCTCAGAAGCAAAGAATCGGAAGATCAAGTATCAGCTTCTCTGGAGAATCTAAGCATGTCTGAAGAACCATCTGTCAGAAGATCATCCAGACTCATCTCTGGTCATTCAGAAGATGTCATTCTTGGAAAGAAGGATGATCCAATCAGAACAAGAGCATTCCTTAAGAACAATGCAGACTGTCAATTAGGTCTTGTATCTTTGATCGAGCCAACTTCTGTTGATCATGCTCTAGAAGATCCAGACTGGATAATTGCTATGCAAGAAGAACTGAATCAGTTTACAAGGAATGATGTTTGGGATCTTGTTCCTAGACCAGATGGATTCAATATAATCGGCACAAAATGGGTCTTCAGAAACAAGCTCAGTGAGAAAGGTGAAGTGGTAAGGAACAAAGCCAGACTGGTGGCTCAGGGTTATAGTCAGCAAGAAGGGATTGACTATACAGAAACCTTTGCACCAGTGGCCAGGTTAGAATCTATTCGTCTATTAATTTCATTTGCCACTCAACATAACATCACTCTCTATCAAATGGATGTTAAGAGTGCCTTCTTAAATGGTTATATAGATGAAGAAGTTTATGTCCATCAACCTCCTGGTTTTGAAGACTCTATGTCTCCTAATCATGTTTTTAAATTAAAGAAATCGTTATATGGATTGAAACAGGCTCCCAGAGCTTGGTATGAACGCTTAAGTTCTTTCCTTCTGGATAATGGTTTCACTAGAGGAAAAGTGGACACTACTCTCTTTTGTAAAACCTTTAAAAGGGATATTTTAATTTGTCAAATATATGTAGATGATATTATTTTTGGAACATCTAATGCTACACTTGGAAAGGAGTTTGCTGAGTCTATGCAGGCTGAGTTTGAAATGAGCATGATGGGAGAACTCAAGTATTTCCTTGGAATACAAATAAATCAAACATCAGAAGGAACGTATGTTCACCAAACCAAGTATGTGAAGGAACTTCTGAAGAAGTTTAATCTTCTAGACTGCAAAGAAGCCAAAACTCCTATGCATCCAACATGCATCCTAGGTAAGGATGAGGTAAGTAAGAAGGTAGATCAGAAGTTATACAGAGGTATGATTGGATCTCTTCTATATTTGACTGCTTCTAGACCTGACATTCTGTTCAGTGTTTGTTTGTGTGCTAGATTCCAATCAGATCCTAGAGAATCTCATTTAACTGCTGTTAAGAGAATTCTAAGGTATCTGAAAGGTACTACTAATGTTGGCTTAGTTTACAGAAAATCTAAAGAATACAACTTAGTAGGATTCTGCGATGCTAATTATGCTGGAGACAGAATTGAAAGAAAAAGTACTTCAGGAAGTTGCCAATTTCTTGGAAGTCATTTGATCTCCTGGTACAGCAAGAAGCAAGCAACTATTGCTCTATCAACAACAGAAGCAGAATATGTCGCTGCTGCTGGTTGTAGTACACAGATGCTCTGGATGAAGAGTCAGTTAGAAGATTATCAGATATTTGAGAGTAACATTCCCATATTCTGTGATAATACTTCTGCTATATGTTTATCTAAGAATCCTATTCTTCATTCAAAAGCTAAACATATTGAGATTAAACATCATTTCATAAGGGACTATGTTCAGAAGGGTGTTATATCTTTAAACTTTGTTGATACAGACTATCAATGGGCTGATATCTTTACAAAACCCCTGGCTGAAGATAGGTTTAAGTTCATTCTGAAGAACATCAGTATGGATTTATGCCCAGAATGAGAAGATGAGAAGTTCTTACGTATGAGTATCTTCTGAAATGAATGTGATTTTTTAATCAGAAGTTCTGATCGAAATCTTTTAGAAATTATGATTCGGTTATTACTAACGTTTCATTGTCTAAGTTGATTCAGAACCTCTTTTAAAGCAAAACAGCTGTAACGTTTTATCTCGGGATGGTAAACCTGTCGTTACTATTCATGGATAAGCGCGCGTGCAGTTGAAGGGACGCCGACCATAGGTAACTGTGCTAGTCACCTCATTCGTCTTTATTATCTCTCCTCATGTCACGTAACATTAAATGCTATTCAACATTCGTTTCATTTTATTTTTTTTAAATACTCTTCAAACGCTTCTCTTTCCCTATCTCTTTGCATTCCTCATCAAGTTTTTCTCTCTCTCTCTCTCTTCCGTTTTCGTCTCTTGCTCAAACAAGTTTTTTTCTTTCTTTTAAAAAAAAAAAATCCTAGCTCAAACCTAGCGTTCACCCTAAGCCTGTTGAAGATCTATGACTCAAAGGCGACAGATCTCTGCATATCTCGGGATGGCTCTCCTAATACCTCTCAAGTCAGACCTCTTCTTTGATGTTGTTATCAACTTTCACCCAAAGACAGAAGACTTTCTTGAGTTATGGGAGGAGGTTAAGAATGATATTCTTAACTTCTATGTTGAGGGAAAGCCCCGTTTGCAACATTAGCTCTCTGTCTGTGAACTGTCCCTCTCTTCCTCTTTGGTCACTTGGATCTCTTCTACAGTGGAGGTTCTAGTCTGGAAGACAAGAGTCCACAGGGATTCTTGATGGGTTGACACCGAGCGTGTCCTGCTAGGGTGCTGTTTTTAATTTTTGTAGTCATTTCCTCTTGGGATGACTTTTTATGTATTTGCTAGGAATGTTTCTCATCTTGTTAAACATAGGAACCTTTTGTAATATCTTTTGATAATCAATAAAAAAGTTTCCTTGTTTTTACATTCCAGTAATTTTATTTGTCGTTTTAATCATCTGAATCTTTTAAAATATGCTTTTTGATGATATGACAAAAAGGGGGAGAAGATAAATGATAAATGATTTGATTAATCTATTAGTTGCTGGGTAAAGCTCCCACACATTTACTGACAAGAACTGCAAGTTCTATATGGTTTAAGTGTTTTGCAGGTATAAAGAAGTAAAGAGAATCTTCAAAGCAAACACAAGAAGCAAAACCATGGAAACTGAAGCAAGCTGAGTGCTGTCAAGCTTCAGAAATCAGAAGCAAGAAAGAAGAATGAATCAGAAGCACTGATAATAGAATTTGATCCATATTTGTCTATTTGTTCTGACAAAATTCTATTTGCTCTGATACATATAATGATATGGCTCTGATACATATAATGTGTTCGAATATACATTTTATGTTCTAACTCGTTCATGCTGACTTTTGTCGTTTAGTTTTTGTTCTGTAACATTTCAGGATGTAGAGATGCTCAGATGATGCTCTGGTACATTCAACAATGTTCTGATACAAATCTAGCATGAAGTGATGTTGGTAGAAATTCAAAGCTCTGAAGCTATCCGAGGGAAGCAGAAACCAGAAGCTGCGAATGTTCTAAAGATCCAGAAAACTCAAGTTCTGAAGCTGTCCTAGATGGAAGCAGGAATCAGAAGCTGTGAGTGTTCTAGGGATCTAAAGAAATTCTAGTTCTGAAGCTGTCCTATGGAAGCAGAAGTCAGAAGCTATGAATTCCCTAAAGACAGAAGCTTATATGATCGTCTCTACCGAAATAATCAGGGAAGTCTTTTATTAAAGTTCTTCGAGTATTTATTTCAGGGGGAGATTATTTATCTCAGGGGGAGATTGTTAATCTCAGGGGGAGACATATTCATATGCTTATGCTATAGCTGTGTAATTTGTCTTTTGCCGTCTGTTCTTTCTGATCGCAAATTCATATCATTTATATATGTTTTTGTCATCATCAAAAAGGGGGAGATTGTTAGAACAAGATTTGTTCTGATCAATTATCTTAGTTTTGATGATAACAATAATATGAATTTTGCTTAAGATTATATGGTACTCTAATCCAATGCAATTCCCTTTCAGGAAATATATAAAGAGTACGCATAATTCAGCGCTCAGAAGCTTTGTCTCAAAGGGTTCAGCATGCAACATCAGAACATGGTCTGGCAAGACATCAGAAGATGGTCGAAGCAGAATCAGAACATGGGTCTATGGAAGCATCAGAAGAACAAGAGAACAGAAGCACTGAAGTTCTGATGGTATCACGCTCAGAAGCACTTCAAGGTCAGAAGATCAGAAGATGCTATGCACCAAGCTGTTTGACTCTGATGATATTCAAACGTTGTATTCACAAACATCAGATCAGAAGAAAGTACAAGTGGCAGGCTACGCTGACTGACAAAAGGAACGTTAAAAGCTATTCTAGGCTACGTCAGTAGACACAGCGTGAACAAGGCTCGAGGTAGTTGACAAAAGCGTATAACATTAAATGCGATGCTGTACGGAACACGCAAAGCATTAAATGCACTCAACGGTCATCTTCTCCAACGCCTATAAATATGAAGTTCTGATGAGAAGCAAGGTTAACGATTCTGCACCAAAACAACTCATATCAAACTTGCTGAAACGCTGTTCAAATCTAAACTCAGAATCTTCATCTTCATCAAAGCTCACTACATTGCTGTTGTAATATATTAGTGAGATTAAGCTTAAACATTAAGAGAAATATCACAGTTTGTGATTATCGCTTTTAAGAAGCAATTGTAATACTCTTAGAATTGATTACATTAAGTTCTAAGGAACTAGAGTGATCGTGTGGATCAGAATACTCTAGGAAGTCTTAGAGGTTATCTAAGCAGGTTGTACCTAGAGTGATCGTGTGGATCAGTAGACTCTAGAAAAGTCTTAGAGGGTATCTAAGCAGTTGTTCCTGGAGTGATCAGTGTGTGATCAGAAGACTCTGGAAGACTTAGTTGCTGACTAAGTGGAAAACCATTGTAATCCGTGCGATTAGTGGATTAAATCCTCAGTTGAGGTAAATCATCTCTGCGGGGGTGGACTGGAGTAGTTTAGTTAACAACGAACCAGGATAAAAATAACTGTGCAATTTATTTTTATCTGTCAAGTTTTTTAAAGCTACACTTATTCAAACCCCCCCTTTCTAAGTGTTTTTCTATCCTTCAATGTTTGGGTCCATACCCAGATAGTCGACTGATAAGTTCCAATTTGTAGTGCTTTTGTATATATAGTTTTGTGGCACTTATAGTGTTTTTGTGTAAATTCGTTGAATAATTCCCTGTATTGTGTATAAATATGTATACTTTATAAATAGTTTTATTTTCATATACTTTTATATCGTTTGATAGTTTTCTATTTATTTTGTAGGTATTGAGGCGTATTTGGAGCATGGGCAATAAAGTGTCGAAGACACGGCTTCAAACGCGCGATTTTGAGCAACGAAATCAATTCATCAAAGAATAATGCTCAAAATAAGGATGATAAAATCATCATTTTGGTTGCCATTTTATCATTTTTAGATAGATCATTGAATAAGCTTTCCAACGCTTCGAACCGGGCGCAATTCGGAGTTACGGTTCTCAAGATATGGCGAAAACAAAATTTAGTTTTTTTTTTCTGCTATCGCTTAGCGAGATTAAGCTCACTAAGCGAAATCGCCTGGGACAACATCTAGTTAAAAGGGGCAAAAAAACAAATTTTTAGGTGATGGTTTTGGGGTATTTGTTTCCAACTCCATCAACCTTCATTTTTTGGTAGAGAGAGACTTAGAAACATCAAATGGGGTTGAATCTTGATAATCGGAGGTCGAATTTATCATCGATTGGTGTTGACAAACCAAGAGATTTTTGGTTCTTTTTCTTCTCTTCTCTTTGTATACTCTATTTTGTTGGGTATGTTTGTCTATTTGCTTTGAACATATGTATATGTATTGATCATGGTGTTGTATAATATATTTTCTTTACAAATAATTATTGATGTCTTCCTTAATCTTTTTGCATTTATGTTTGAATTTGGGTTGTTATAGACATATACCTCACAAATCTTGATTAGGGATGGATATCTATTAGTTTCTAGATTTTAGAGATAGATTTAGAGCTAATAATCTTTATGGGTATCGAAGCTTAATGCTTCCGTGTTAGTTGTGTCGGTTGAGAGATCGTCGGTACAAATGATATGCATGTCTGCTATGTTGTTGAGGTTGACTGAGAGATCGTTGCCGAGATGGTATAGTAGTTCTCTCTAGTTTGGGTTAGAAATGACTTAGGGTGTGAGCGATGCTTGATGATTTTGATGAGTATTGTAGGTTGAGTGCAAATGGTCGATAAGTTTAAGTTTGTGATAAGTAGATTATATACATGCTTGATAAATTTCTTCTCTCTAAAGAATGAATTCTTTTTATGTTCATATGCTATATTTTCTATTTTTACTTAAAACCCATTTAACCCAAGCTCAAGAACTAAGAATCTGTCGAACGGCAATTCAGTAGCACTAATCTCCGTGGACACGATAACTTCCCAGATAAATATTTCCAAATCTTTTGTTTCTTGCCGCTTTACCGCTTCAGCATCGACCATCCACTTAATCGCCTCGACCCTCTGTATCCGGGAATGGTGCAGCAGCTTCCCTTTGATCGGCAGGTGGAGCAGACACTGAACATCGTGCAAGGTGATTGTCAACTCCCCAACAGGTAAGTGGAAAGAAGACGTCTCCTTGTGCCACCGCTCCACGAAAGCCCCCTGCATTTCGTGGCTGATAGTGGTATACCCGGTCATGCACAACCCGCTGAGCCCAGAAGCAATTAACACATCATTAAACCACTGGGCCTCTGGTTTAAACAGATCAAAAATCTTCCGCACGTGGTTAACGGATTTTATTGTCGGTCTTTCCTGTTATAACAAAAACAAAAAAAGAATGTTAATTAGACCGTTAAGAAAATGTGGAATAAAAAGCTAAACAAAAAAGGTTAAATTATAAAGTCGGTTAAAATAAAAAAATACCTCTCCCTCCCAGAAACGTCGAGCGACGTGGTCGTGGTAGGAAATCAGCAAGGAAGTCGCCAAACCTTTGGTTGAATGACACTCACAATACACTATCTATAATCAAATTAACAACCATAAGACAAGTTAAAGGAGAAGAAGATCTGTAAGTATGCAAAAAGTGCACTACAATGTCAAGGTTGATCTAGAAAATAGGAAGTGCTTCTCCTATGTTAAGGTGTCTTGGGGAACATAAAATTGCCATAGTCCTTGCCGAAGTACATAAAGGGGGCTTGTGGCAATCACATTAGTGGACGAGCCCTGGCCCACATGCTTCTAAGGGTAAGGTATTATTGGCCCATCCTAATGAAAGGTAATATGGTGTTTGTCATGAAAGGAGATAAATTCCAGAGACATGCTAACTTGTATCATGCACCAGCCGAACTCCTTCATTCTGTCATGACACACTGGCCATTCTACCAATGGGGTATGCAAATTCTAGAGCCCTTTTCTCGGGTACATAGCCAACTAAAGTTTGTGGTTGTTAGAATGGATTATTTCAAAAAGTGGATGGAGGCTGAAGTCGTCTCCAAAATCACATCGGAAAGTGCCCGCTGTTTTTACTGGCATTAACTCACATGCAAGTTCGATTTTCCAAGTGTTATGTTTTCAAACAATGGAATTTAGTTTGCTAGTAGAATCTTAGTTGGTTTTTGTCACGATCTAGGAGTGAAAATAAAGCTTATTTCTATTTTCCGTCGATATGAAATCGGGCAAGCATAATCAAAGAGCAAAGTGATATTAAAGAGGATAAAAAAGAAGCTAGATGATGCCAAAGGACTTAGATGAATAACTTCATGTATTTTCGTGGTCATATCATACCACACTTAATTCAACCACCAAGGAGACTCCCTTCACCATGATATATGGAGAAGGCGCCATGATTTTTGTCAGAATTGACATGCCATCTTGGAAGTGCTATGAATTTAATACAAAAGAAAATGAGACGGGGCTAAGGGTGCGCTATTAACCTAATTGAAAAAATAAGATATGTTGCCCACTCTTAAGAATTCTCCTTCAAGCAACGGGTGGCTATAGGGTACAACTCCATAGTGGTTTGAAGGGAAATTCAAGAAGGCGATTTAGTGTTGATATAATTCATCGCGCTCGCCTAACAGGGGAAACTACAACCCAACTAGGAAAGACCGTATCACGTATACCAGAAGCTTCCCTATGAAACCTACAAGATTGAGGAGTTAGATGTGTTGGACATATGACTCCATACACAAGAGGGGGTGAATCGTGGAGGTTTGAAAAAAAAATCCTTTGATAAATCATAGTTTGAAATATTTTTATAAAAACAATTGATAATGTATCAAAAATTCAAAGTTAAAAATTGGAAAATAAAGATATAAGGGAAGAGAAATAACACCAAGAATTATACAAGTTTGGCCAAGAAGACCTAATCATGTCTTGAAGAACCGATCTTGAGAGTATCCACTATGCTTGAGAGATTTTAGAAGGCTATGCCCCCCGAATCCACTTATACAAAGAAATGAAGTTTAAAGCTAACTTCTAACCAAACAAAGAACACAACTTGAAGCGCTTAGTATTCACACAACTTGAACTAAGACAGAGCTTTTAGTTGACTATTATCCAAACTGAACTAGGGTTTTATACACGCTGACCATGAATCGAACCAAGATTTATACCGGGATGATCTCAAAACTATTGAGTTTTTATACCGGGATAAACTCAGAAACCAACTGAGATTTACACAAGGCTGATCTTGAACAAATAAATATTTTAATCGGGATGAGCTCAAGAACCATTGTGGAGATTCTTACTGGTTGATTTTCATGAACCAAATGAGAGTTTTTTATTTAATCATGGAGCTCATGAACCAAATGAAGACTAAGGATAATCCCAATATACAAACAAAGGCTTTTTAAATAGATTAGCTCCAACCCAAATAAACATTTCTAAGGAAAAATTATTTACTCAAGAGAAAAATCAACTCTCGGTAAATTAAAAATTTTGCTCTCACCCATAACAATATCCCTTATTAGACTCAAGAACACTCTCAAAGCATCATGACTAAAATAAGTGATAAAATATGAAAGATTTAGAGAGGTGTTAGGAGAAATGAGAAGTGAGGTTTTTCACTTTTTCGGTATATGAAAAAGTGATAGAGAAGCTATGTATTTATATATCAAGGTGTGATATAAATTTGGAAAAATTCATGGGCCAAATTAATGACCTAATCAATTATAGACTCAACTATCCACCATCTAATCGATTAGGACAAATATATAATCGATTAAACACTCAAAAAAATTCTCCCAACTAAATGAACATTCCCTTAATCAACAGGCTAGGCCTAAAATACATTTTTTGTTGATATAATTTAAAAAATGAGAGGCTTCTCAATGTTTTTTAATGTGTGCTTATGTGTGTGTGTGTGTATGATTTATCCATAATGGTTCCAGAAATGCCCTTGTGTCTTTACAAGACACTGATCACATAGACGAATACAATTAGGAGAGCTTTCACACTCTGAATCTTCAAGTATCGACACTGTTATCTTTGTATTTTAGTATCACACAAGAACCTTGTGTCTTATTAATAAGGATGTGGAAGTCTCTATGTTGATTACCATCATCTGAGAGTTTGAAAGGTTAAACTATTGGTTCTCCTTGAAACTAGAGTCTTCACTTGAAAGTCATTGGACTACAGTCGTGGCTTTAAACATATGTCTTTAGCTTAATTAGGGAGGATAACTTGATAACCATCTTATGAATATTTAACCACTTGAGCTATCTTGAGCATTTACTTTACTTCAAGTGTTGTCATCATCAAAACTAATCAGCTACTAGTTAACTTGCATCGTTGCTATTCGTAAGTTTTACCATCTTAGATCACTTTTTGACTAAACATGCAAGAACATAAATCCACATTCTCTCAGGGATGTGGTAAAAGAGAAAACTCATAGAAAAACTTTGGAGTGGTTAAAATATCCCTCGCATGAATAGAAAGTATACTCTACCCCCTGATAATATACTTCTCCCGTTTGTCATAATAAAAATGGCATGTAAGACGCTAGACATAAATTGCAAATAAGCAAGCTCATACTTCACATAGATCAAACACATTTTTCTAAAGAAGAGAAAAGATATAGAATAAGACGAGTTTAATCAAATGGGAGAAACTTTCATTAATTAAAAACATGTTGAGTACCAATAAGAACAAGAAATAACATGGATGAATGGGAAATAGAACAGGAAAGGAAACACATCTAAAGCAAACAAGAAAACATTTGAGCAAATAACTAATTCGACTCTTCATAATCATCATTGGATATGATTGGAGATATGAATTAGTCCTCCTATGCATCCTTGTCATCATTTATGCTTTAGAGATTTTAGATGGTTAAGCCCATGAATCCCTTTATACAAGAATATGAAGTTTCAAGCTAACTGCTAACCAAACAACGAACACGACTTGAAGGCGTTAGTCTTAACACAAAACATAGATTTTGCACAGGGTAATCTCAAACAAAGAAAGAATGTTGAGTTGGAAATTTTCTTAACGAAAGCAGGGTTTTGTACAAGCTGACCAAAAACCGAACCGAGATTTATATCGGGATGATCTCAAACCTACTGAGTTTTTTAGGTGAGAATACGGACATAAAGAGATCTAGAAAGGGGTTTGAATAGACATATCCCCTGAAAGATAATTTCAAAACATTTTAGGTCTCAAAAATGAAATAAAATATTTTAAGAAACACGAAAGGAAAACACAACACTATGAGAGCATGGAAGCATCTCAGTGAATTAAACCAATTGAAATATTAGAAGATATTACTATGAACTTCATTACTTCTAATGCAAATCAGTTACAAGATAACCAAAGTCACTTCAAACAAAGCAATTTAAAAACACTTTACATAGATGTTCATTCAAGACATGATCTGATTTATGATGATCCAAGAAGATTAATGCATCGCAGACCTAAGCTTACACATTGAATCTCTATAAGCACATTCTAATGTAAATGACATACAAACGGTGAAATAATGCTCTTACGCAGTAACAATATTGATGAATACTAGAAAATTAAAGGAGGTAAGGGAAGAGAGAAAAGATATCCATCGATATATTGTGGTTCAGAGTTCGTCCTCGCTTTCCTACTCTACTCTTCAATGGTGTTAAAGAACCATCGGGAAAAAAATCACGATCTTCCACTATTTTGATAAGTTTGATACAAGTATTTTGATTACGACGAAATAGCACACGATATTTCTCTATGTTGATGCAAGCACTCAAACTGCTAACAAAAATAAGATATCCAAAGTTCTTGGTCCAATAACCTTTTTCTCCACAATAACCCGCTCCAAGTATTCGTGTATGGAAATCCACCCGATCCCACTATTTTTTTGTCTGAGTGATTGTCATTAGTTAAGCGTTGATTAGATAACTCCTTACTTTGTCTGTGAATAGCCTTTCCATAATCTCACCAAGGTTGGACAACTTCTAACTTCTCCTTACGAATAATCTGTACTTTATAGACACCAATAAGATCCAAACTGCATTTAAGAAATTATTAACACAAAACATCAATACCCTAATGTACCACTAATATCCCCGACTCTCAATCTTTAGAGATGAAGGTCAACAACAATGGAGAATTAACAAGGATGAAGATGTGCCATACCCCATTTTTATCCATTGCCCATTTCACGCCTTCATCTGATGCATGATTTTATTTTTTGAAAAGTCAACCGTGCCACATATGGTCCTCATCATTTTAAAGTCAAATTTCATTTACTTTTTATCATTTCCATTTAGTCCATTTTATTTAAAAAAATCAAAAAAAGAAAAGTCAGTCAACATACTTTGAGATTTGATTTCAATTTTGTTTTATGATCACTTTTGATTTTAATTTTAATTCAAAATTGAAATATAAATTCAAGTTAATTTGACTTTTTGTCTTTAAGTTTTTTTTAGCCATTTCAAATTCAAATTTTAAAGCATACTTTTCAAGTCACATTTCTATTTCAATTTTAAGCCATCTTCAAGACAACTTTCACACCAAGTTTGGATTTTTTTTTTGAATATCCATATTTTAAAAAAAAAATCAAAAATAACAAGTTTTTCAAAAAAATTACCAAAATGTCATTTTTTTTTTTAAAAATACCACGTTGTCGCCAGGGGGGTGGTGACAACACTAAGCCCACAAGGTAGTCGCCATTGGGCCTGGCGAAGACGTTTAAAAATCAGGTATTGTCGCCACCCCCTGGCAACAACACCCCCCTTATTTTTTTTTTCAATTTTTTTATATTATTTTTTTACTTGTTTTTTTTTCCTTTATTTTTTTCCATTAATTTTTTCCATTATTTTTTTCCATTATTTTTTTATTTACTATTTATTTTCCATTATTTTTTTATATTATTTTGTTTAACTATTTTTTTCTATTATTTTTTTAGTTGCATCCAGCTGTCCCGGTCGCCTCTTTGGGTGGCGACAACACTTAATATATTGGCCTATATATAGCAGCTCATCATGAAATCAATCTTCATTATTTTCTCCTTCAATTTTTCCATATTCACTTCACATTATTGATCATGTCTCGCATAAGGCCGCGGTCATGGAAACGAACATCATCCAGCCGTCTCGTGCCGGCGCCGGAATACAAGAGATGTTATGGTCATGTAATTTTTTCCCCGGTCAAACCTCCTATGGCGGTGACGTTTGGGAACATCTGCGACTTCAACAACCTGAAGCAGACTCTGATGGCACAGTTAGAAGGGGAGTACAGTCCCAGGGAAGAAATAAAAAGGATTCAGAGGCTTAGAACAAGGGTGTCGCTTAGGACCGGAGAGACGATCCGTTGGTGGGTTGATGTGAAAACCGACTATGATACTGAACAAATAATGGACGGAACAGACGACATTGTTTTAACCGCTATAATTTCATAGATTTTTATTGTTTGTTGTGTTGTTTGTTGTGTTGTTGTGTTATTAGGTAAAAATTTATTTCTAGGCCTAATGTTTGTTGTTTGTTGTGTTGTTTGTTGTGTTGTTGTAATCCATCTAATTAATGAAAAAAAGTCCATTTCATTGAAAAAGTAAATCACAAATATCATTGCAACTAAAAACTATGTTGTGGAGCTAGATCCACGATTGGGACATTTGTTCCTATTATGTCCTACCTCACGACATATACTACACTTCCTCTGCATTTTTTCAGTAGCGTCCATCTCGGTTCTAATACGCCTGCTGTTTGGTCGACCGCTTTTATTCCGACGCATTAAATCGTTATGCCAAACTGTTTCCCCCTCGTACACAGGCCAATATGCCTCCATTGCTACCACCGGAAAGTAATTGTCGTATACGTTGAGCAACGTTGATACCTTGTAAATTTCTGATACCAAAGATAATGTATCAAAGTGAGTATGTGAACATGCTGCAATGACATGGGAGCAAGGCATGCGATATGCTTGAAATTGGCCACAATCGCACCCACGATCTGGGATTGAGACGCGATACTGTTGTCGTGGAAGCCCCTGGTTATGGTCAATTGTTTCTTTTACACTGAAGGTGTGGTCATGACGGTCGAACTCGGTCACTCGATGAGTGTTACCCTTGGCAGATTCTTGTTGTATATATTTCATGCAGACATCGCTGTATACCTGCTGTGTTTGTAACACTGAATTCCACCGCTTACCTCTTGTGGCGAACAAAGTTGCCATCCGAAAATACATAGCACTGACCAAAGCAGTTACAGGTAGGTTTCGTATGCCTTTGAAAACCCCGTTCATTGATTCCACAAGATTTGTAGTCATGTGGCCCCACCTAGCCCCATCGTCGTATGACCTAGTCCATCTCGCTCTGTCAATGCTGTCAATCCACCTCCCTGCATCTGGATTTGTCAACGCTATTTCTCGACGGTAGTATTGAAATCCAGGTTGGTTTAAGGCATACCCCGCGTTCACCAAGTGGTTTTTCAAAAATTTATCTTTAATCTCTCTCATAAAATTTTGTGCTATATGCCTAATACAGTAGACATGCTTAGACGGGGGGTTGTGCCAACCATTTGTCGGATTATTGTATGCGCTGTCAATAGAAGCGTGTCTGTCCGAAATCAAACAAAGATTAGATTGTGGAGCAACTCTAGCTCGTAGATTCTTCAGAAAGAAACTCCAAGCAGCAGCTGTCTCTCCTTCTACCAGAGCAAAGGCTATTGGAAAAATGTTGTTGTTTCCATCCTGCGCGACCGCCATCAGCAATGTTCCCTTGTATTTCCCATACAACCAGGTTCCATCAATTTGAATAATCGGCTTGCAAAAACCAAAACCGATGATGCATGGTCGAAACGCCCAGAACAGTCTATGGAAGATTCCATTACCTTCGAGAGGGGTTCCGTCTTGGGATTGTGCCGGCAGTGTCTCCAATATAGTAACAGTCCCAGGTGAATATAATTGCAGTGCAGCCAGGTAGCGAGGAAGTTGTTGGTATGATTCCTCCCAGTTGCCGTAGACTTTTTCAATTGCTTTCTGCTTCGCTAACCAAGCCTTTCTGTACGAAGGTCTGTACTTGAACACAGAAATGCAATGGGAAATAATCGTCTTCACCTTCAGTGATGGGTCAGTTTCGACGAGAGGAATGATGGTATGACATATCATGTCATGACTTAGTTTCCGATGATCTTGCGCCATATTTGTGTTGACGCAAGTGTGGCCTTGAGAAATCGAACGTATCATACAAGAAGAATACCCGCCATACAACACATTCGACCAACCAACATCACAATACCCCAACCAACCATTGAACTTCAATACACCACCACAACCAATCTATTTTAACCAAACCGAATCCACCGCCAACTTCCAAAATCCAAACTTCCAGGCCGCACCTACTAGGAGAAATTTCAACCCACCTAGACAAAGCTTTGACGGCGTCGCAGGCACCCGCCTTTCCTATAGCGGGAATTCTAGAGGTCAAGGACGACTCACAGATTTTGTACACCCGGAATGCATTGAGGGGCCGTCGACTCAAACACAAGATGAACAAAATAGAGGGAGGCGTCGCAGGAATAGGGGAGCACTACCAACTCGTGACCCTTCTACACGACTTATTAGACAACCTGATTGCGGATCGTACCATGGTCCACGTGGCGCTCAATAGAAATTTTATTATTATCGTTAATGTATTTTGTGTTGTTTTTAATTTTAATGTACTTTTTTAATTATGGTTAATGGCTAATGTATTTGGTAATTTTTAATTTATTAATATTATTTTTCCAAACTAAAAAAAATAAAAAAATAAAAAACAGCTAAAAAAATAATATAAAAAAAATTGAAAAAAAAAACAGCTAAAAACATAATATAAAAAAAATTGAAAAAAAAATAAGGGGGGGTGGCGACGTGGTATTTTTTAAAAAAAAAATGACATTTTAATAATTTTTTTGAAAAACTTATTATTTTTGAATTTTTTTTTAAAAATCGGGATATTCACAAAAAAAATTCCCAAGTTTGAGCCATATTTCAAAGCAATTTCTTAAGCCATTTTTCAAGATTATTTTCAAGCTTTCAAAGTTATACTTTTGAGCCAAATTTGAGCCTTTATTCCAAGCCTTGTTTTTTACATTTCAAATTATATTTTTAGCTACATTTTACAGCATTATTCGATTTGAGACGAAACTCAAACCATCATTTGAGCCAAACCATGAAGCCACTTGCATCCATGTTTCACGTTTTCACATTAGAGTAAATAAAACCAAATTTTTAAGTTTTACAAGCCTTATTTCCAAGCATTTACAAGCCTTTCTTGAGTCAAAAGCCATGCCATGGTTAAAGCCAAAATCTGAGCTAAGTTTCATGTCATTTGTTAGGACTACTTTCACTCACTATCTCACGTTTTTATCAGTACATCTTTCCAAATGAAATTCAAATTTCACATTACACTACCATTCACGCTTTTCTTGCACCTACAATAACGGTTTCCTTTAGAGGCTGGTTTCATCCGAACCGCAAGAGAAAAAAGTGTGCGGTTCGGTTTGGTTCGGTTGACTTTTATAAATAAAATCGAACCAAACCAAACCAAATCAATGCGGTTTGGATTGGTTCGGTTTGTTCTGTTTTTTTACAAAAGTTTATTGAGCCATACATACACATATTGATGATTACATAACTTTGTATTTATTCATTTACGCGTTATCAAATAACAACAAAATTCATCATATTTGGATAATAAATTTCTATTTAATATACAAAAATAATATTCGATAAAAATAGAATAAAAAACATAAAATAGTAGCATAAAATAATATCAAAAACATTATAATGAAATAGAAAAAAGGAGATGGAATATTAGAGAAGATAAAAAAGAAGGAGCAGAAAAGATGCGGTTAAAAAAGAAGATAAACATTAAAAACGTAATTGGAAGAGAGAACAATAGAATAAAAATAATAAGATGAAAAAGAAAGAACTTAAGAGATAAAAGACTAGAAAAGAATATGTGACATGTATTTGGACAAGAATAAGAGAAGAAGGTGCAATACCGCTAGGAGATATTTGAGAAGACTTAAACTGAAACATTAAGTGTAAGGAAGAGAAAATCATTCGTAATCGCAAGGCTAAGGCATAATAGGTTTGAGTTTGGGTTGGATATAAGTTAATTGAAGTTTGGGGGGTTGTAACATAATGCAGTTTGGTTCGGTTTGTAAAATACAAACCGCAAACCGAACCAAACCGTGCGGTTTGTTAAAAAATGGCCCAAATACATCTGAACCAAATGCGTTTTTTTTATAGTTTCAGTTTGGTTTGGTTCGATTTTGAACACCCCTACTTTTACCAATTGCAGTCCACTTTTTCTTTTCAACACTTCATATTATTTCTTTGTTCATTAATTCAATATTTTCAACAATGTTTTTTAAATCAATTGAAAATCATTTGTCATTTTAATTAGTAAAATTAATCAATTAAATATTGTATAGTTAATTGTTTTGCTAATTAAATATAATTATCTTGATTAATCAAATAAATTAATTTTCAATTGGTTATTCTTGATAATTAATTTAAATAAACCTAATTAATTGATTTAAAAATTTTAATCAATTAAATTCGCTATAATAATTGTCATTTCCCTTGATTAATCCACTTGATTTAATTAAGTAACCTTGACCTTTCAAATTAAATTTCTTTCAAAATAAATCAAAATCAATCTAACAACTCGCACCATGCTTTTATTTTATCTCATTTTGTTTTGATTGGTTTGCTTGCATTTCATTTCTAATTTTATTTTGTCCATCTTATTTGTATAAATTTCCATGTGTCAAAAGTACTCCCATCATTTGGTTTTAACTTCTCGCACCACTTCTATTTTGATTCTTTTAAGTTCGCTAGCTTAATTGAATTAATTAATGACCTGACCACTTAATATCAATCTCTTTCAAAATAAAGAACGCTTGATCCAACGTCAAGCTATTTTTCAATTCAAATTCAATCGAACGCAACACAAACGCTTGATCCAACGTCAAATGTCTTTTTCTGATTTTTTCAAATATTTTCACAATTAATTAGCACTTGATCCATCAAGTTGTTTTCAAATCAATTTTCTAATAAACGGATTGAATGGACGAGCTGGACATATGTCCTACCTTTTTCTAGATTATTCAAATACTAGCCGTATAGCTTTACCATTAGAATAGTCACGATCTAACTAAAGTACAATAAGTAAGCGAGGGGAAATGTAATTAAAATGGAGTAACTTTTCTCCTTGAATGGTACAATTAACCAAGGGGAAATGTAATTTATTTTTAATTTTAAAATAAAAAAAGGAATGTGTCACTTTTATTATTAACAAAACACGAAATTGATAGTGTTGGAAATCGAAATTTGTCTCTGATGGACTTTCTTCATGAAAAAGATTTTACCTTAATTTATCATTTGACCGAAGTAAAATCTTGTTAAAAAATTTTCTATTTATTGTAGTGATTTAATGTATTAATTTAATAAACATAGAAAACACATGCTTGGTAGATTTATTCTCTCATTAACTAATCTTTCAAACTTTAAAAATAAAACACTTTTATTTTTTTATATAATATTTTCGACAAAATTCTATTTTGACCGCGACAAAACTCTGTTATGATGTGAAACACCGTTATTGTCGCGAAACATTATTGTTGCATCTTACAAACGCGAAATTTTTGGAATCAATATATGAAATAACAAAATCACATACAATTTTTTTATAAATGTTGTGATTAAAACAAATAGCGACAACTATAGTTTGAAATGTAACACATGTACCGATAGTAATCACAAAAGCACTTATGCGACAACAATCGTTATTCAAACCCTTGATTGTGATAAAACTCGATAGTATTTCTAGTTATTGTAATAACTAATTAACTCTAATAATCACAAGAGATAACATTGAAATCTAAATGTTAAAGTGGATAATAACTATTTTGCGACGAAACTCCAAAGATTTTATTTCAATTATAACTTAAACTCATAATACAATGACCCCTAATGGGATTTGAGTTACAATTGGAGAAGTTAAACCATCCTCTTTATTCTATCTTGGTTATTATCAAACCAAGTTTATTACTTATTAATCAAGTGCAGCTCCAAAAAGCTTAGTGTGCCCCGCCCCCTAACCTGCAGTGAGTAAAGTGAAGTAAAGATTAGGTTTTTTTTTATAAATCTTTGATAATGAAAAGTGTACCTTTTAGAAACAAAGATAAGAAAAGTTTCAAATTTTTTTGCTCCCATTTATAAAATTAAAGAGTGTTGATTTATAGAGATGTATGTACTTGCTACAATCCATGTTGACACCAATTGGAAAAGGTAATTTGACACCACACTTATCATGAAGACCCTGGACAGCATTAGGATCGAGTACGGGTATGCTGATTAAAGTTGATTTGATGCACTCACAAGCATCTTTACGTTCAGGAAGAGTTTTGGCTTGGTCATTAACAGTCCTAACACCATTGCAACATACTACAGGGATGGTTGGTCCTGGGTGCTTAAGGTACCCAAGGCATGGTATTAAGGAGACTTTTATTTGACCACATGTTTGGCCAGCATTGGCTAAGGGAATATCCAAAACCAAACATATTATAGCCAAGCAAATAATTTTGATAAGTATTGAGCTAGCCATATGTATGAGTGAGTGTAGAAGTGATGAGTGTTATGGTGTATAGACTATAGTTGTAAGGGATATTTATAGAGAAAAAAAGATATATTATTAATAAATTATTAATTTTTTTGTTTGTATATATTAATTTACTACTATTAAATCACATAATTTGTTTGTTAAAAATAAATAAGTTTTTTTAATTGAATATGATATATATTTTATTAATAAAATCAACATAATTAATTAATTTTACTAAGAAAAAGTTGCATATGACATAAATATAACACTTATAATGAAACAAAATAAATTGTTTTTAATAGGACTACTTATATAGAAAAGACTAATTTAATATATATTTTTTACTTTAACTTATCATGAGACAAAATAAAATGTTTTCTAATAGGACTATTTATATAGAAAGACAAATCCAATACTTTTTTTTACTTTAGAAAACTAAGCTACTATTTTTTTCTTTCCATTTTAACAAACTAAAAGGTGTATTTCTGTAATATTTGATTAAATAATAATGTGAAAAAGGAGATTGAGAAAGGAAAGCCACCTAAAGGTTAGGCTTAGGGTATCCGTTTTTCTTTAATTAGTTTCAGAAAAATAGTGATTTCGAGTTAGCTAATTGTTGGATCAAGCTAATTTTTGGGCACAAAGTTTGTAAGATAAATGCTACACATTCACCATTTGTATATTTGAAATAAGATAGTCAGAAAGAGATATCGTGTTTACACGAAACATGTTTGATAGAGATACTTTGCTAGGGTTTGAAATGAAACCTAAGTGTCATGGATCCTCCAGGGCAAATCATCAACATGGAAACTTTCAATGGTCGACTCTTATTTCTTGAATCAATCTTATGTCTTTATCTCAATCCTAAGCATAAAATAAATCCTTTAAAAAAAGATCTTCAAAATGTGTGGGAGATTGTTAGAACAAGATTTGGTTCTGCAATAATACCTCTAAATTTTGATTATAACAATGAGTATGTTTATATGAACAATTTTGGTACTCTAATGTCTGTTATTTTTGAGAATTTAACAAACAGGTTCTGATCTGATGAAAGGCGCTACCAAACCATCAGAAAAAACCAAGTTACGTTTCTGTACTACACAAGTTATACTGAATAGTAGCAAACCACTCCAGAAGGCTCTAAAGTTGTCACTCTGATACGCTTTCTAAAGAAACTAAGTTTTGAAGATCTGAAGACAAAGGTTCTAAAGAACAATCCAGATGATGAAGACTTATGTTTCTGAAGATAAAAGGTACTGAAGACCAAGTGTTGAAGACTCTGAAGACGTAGTTCTGAAAACTCTGATGACTTGAAGCTCTGAAGATCCCAGGCTTATTTTCTTTCTTCTAACTCATGCTCAACATAGCCTCTGAAGTTTAAGAAGAATAGAAGATAATATTAATGTGGTATATAGTACAAGGTACAAGCGAATGTTTCGTTCCACTACCATGAAAGGACAAACATGGCATACTATCTTGTCCCCCACGATTCAAGCTGCCAACTTTCTGAAAATTCCAGAAACACCCTCCAACGGGTATATTATTTTATTTGGCTATAAATAGGCTTGAAGACTCAAAGAGAAGGTTGTTCACTTTACACGCACACACACACTCTTGAAAGACTGTTCATAAGCTTCTTTTTATTTTTGTCAAAACTCTCATATTAATGTTTACTATCTACTTGTGCAGAAGCATTATATTGTAAACAAACTTTATTTTCAAATTGTAGTTTGAGTGTTCCTTAAGGGACCAGTTAGTCAGAATCCTTAAAAAGTCTAAGATTAGTGTGTCTTAGAGTTGTAAGTGAGTCACTCACTGTTAGCTTGTGCAAGTGTAATAATCTTGAGATTATTGGATTAAGACCTTGTTGATAAGACGAAATCACCTTAGCGGGTGGACTAGATTAGCTTGATAATTTTCAAGTGAACTAGTATAAACATACCTTGTTCTTTCCTTCTTGCATATTTATCTTTATTATCAAGAAACTACTTCTTTTAAAGGGGAAATTTTTTGGTCTTAAAACCCTATTCAAACCCCCCATTTCTAGTGTTTTTCACACCTTCGCACTCAAGTCAAGGAAGCTACGTCACCAACAAGGGGCGAATGATTTTTACCACACACTAGGGAAATAACCTCGTCAGTGACACTCTTCATTTGCTTGGTATAGGAAAACATGGGAAACGCCAAGTCTTGATTAGAGAAAATCCCAAAAAGTATAGTAAATAAATTGAACCACATCCTCCTAGGAAAAAAGGATTCAACGGTCCACCACCATGACTAGGTGGACAATTTCTATTCTCGGGCCACCATAAATGCATGCTCACATGTCTTTATAAATACCTCTCTCCTAGAATGAGAAAAAGATATATTCTCACTACACAACAAAACACCCAAAAAGATACAGAGTTCCTCACCTCACCTGTGCGTGCTCTATCCACACCAAAAAACCTTCAAAACAATCAAATGGTATATAAATGAATAAAAACTCAATTAAATCCTATTTATACATATTTATACAAAAAGCGGGGAATTATTCAGAGAATATAATACAAAAGAATCGATAAGTGCCACAAAACAATAGTAAAAATAACGAATTTCTAGCACTCAACACTCTCCCCAACTTTATACTTGTTTGTCCTCAAACAAGAAACAAACAACTCAAAGAAACGAAAGCGATCAACCAAAGAATCACGAATCGACAAGTTTTGAAAAAACGGAAACAAATGTATGGCTCAAATGAAAAATGGTACACACAAAGTAAACACTTACCACTAAACTACGACGATAACATAAACATGAAACAAACGCAAAGTAAAAATAATATACCAAACATTCTAAAACAATACTAGTTCAAAAATGAATCACACCTAGCAAAATGAAATCATCGGTAGATGACAAACACACAAAATAAGGTAATTTCACTCATCCACAATCTTGCAAACAAAAGACTAAATTATGCAGTCATCCAAAAATTATGTTGAAAACACAAATGCAAGAGTCACAAGGACTTTTCAAGGTTGTAATGTGGCTTGGTTAACAAACAAGCGATAATTCCTAAGGCTAATCGAAACAAAAATTTTCCCAAACCTAAGGGAGTGATCAACTCACAAAAGTTCAAACACAAAATTCCAATCAAACTTACTCATCAACCCACATTTCACATCAAAACACCATACTTATTTGCACAATTATTCAAACTCTTTTATTTTCTTTTGCAAAACTTTTCTTTTTTTCTTTCTTTTTCTTTTCACTTTTTTTTTTCACATATTTTTTTTTCTTTTCTTTCAACCTCATAGCAATCAACCAATAAGTACACAATCATTCTCTCCTCAACTTGAATTCAACCATATTATCAAAATGTGAATACTTCATACTTTCTTAGGCAAGATAAAAATTCAAACCAAAAATCATGGTTAAGGGTTTAAGAAAACAAAGAATTAACATCCATACAAAAATGAGAACCAAACACTCATAGACAAGCATTTAGCAAAAACAACATGGACATTGACAAAAAGGCTCAAAGGAGGTACTAATGATCACACACTCACAAGGTGAATTGACTATTTGGCCAAGGTAGTTGTGCTCAAAATGGAACAAAAATGCCTTGATCACTTTCTTGCATTTAAATAGTCAACACAAACAAAAGATTAAGCATAATAAAATCCAGTTAGAACAAGACTTGTGGTCTACAGCATATGTGAACAATGGAAAGCTACCTCACAAAAAGGTGGGAACTAAAGTGATTCACAAACAAACAAGTATACAAAAGAATGAATGACATAAAAGTTGTAAAGAGCCTAAGTATCATGAATATGCTAAAGTCTAGAAAGCGATAAACACATACCTTGAACGTGTACAAAACTTTAACAAAATCATTACCATAAACTCGCAAGTCGAAACTATCAAACTTGAAAAATCACCTCAAATTCCTCAAGCAACTCAAAACAAGCTCAAAGACAAACATGCAACTATTAATATACACAAACTAAAAGACCATATGAAATTGTCTAAACAAATTTAAAAGTGAAGATTTGAAATTTAAGAACTGGTCCGATCTAAATTTGTTTAGACAATTGCATCACATTACCTAAACTAAACTAAACTAAAAAATATATACATGCTTGTTTTACGTCGTAAGCTCGACGCCTGTTATTTAAGAAAGTTCCTTCAAGTTACTTTCGCCCGGCTATTCCTAACCACACATAAGCAAACGTGAAAGGAAACAAACAATAATATAACAAATTTACAAGTATAGAAAACATGTATAAGTATAGTAAACATATACAATTATCAATATAAACAAGTGAGAATATACAATATGTGTGATATATACAAAACTCAACACTATAGAAACTATAGCAATGCAAATTCAATAAAACACCAATCCCCGGCAACGGAGCCATTTTGTTGGAGCGGTACAGCGGCAAGCAACAAAAATTAGGAAGTATTACTCCGGGAAAAATTATCGTCTCCACAGGGACTAGTGCATTGAACTGCCGTTCAACAGTTTCCATAGTTATGAGTTTGGATTGAATTTGTTAAAGATAAAAAATGGAAAAGTAAATATTAACACAAAAAGAATTCATTCTTTAGAGAGAAGAAACTATCAAGTATTGCATATAATCTACTCTTCACAAACTTAAACTAATTGACCGAATATACTCAACTTGTAACCTATCAATATTACCAGATGTCAACAACACCGCCCACAACATTATCTAAGTGAAGATCTCTCAGACACCTAAACAACACATGAGAAATCCGAGCTTCCTGTAAATGTCGATCTTTCAGACAAACACGACCACTCAGACGCACTAAGCACTGACACTAAGTGATTATCAACCTAATTCATCTCTGCAATTAAGTTAATTGAAAGTCATCCTAGATAAGCATTAGAGCCTTACATCTCTATAGCAACTCAAACACATAGCAATAAAGCGACAATCTAAGACAATAATCCATAAAAATATGAAAGCAAGTTTTATATAACATAATAGTCAACAAATATACATTAGATCAAAGTATATACATAACAAAACTCACAAAAGAAACTACAAAGAGAAGAAATGGAGAAAAACCCAAAAATCTCCCAGTTTGTCGGCTCCGATTGATGAATGATTCAACCCCGGATCATCCATTTGACAACTCCAATGTGTTTTCTAGCATCATTCCACTCAAAAAATGCTATTGGATGGATTGGAGCTCTAAAATATCCAACCATAACCTAAAAATTGTGTTTTTCCCCCTTAAAACGTGTTTCTGCCGACACTGCTTCGGCCGGCGACTCCAGACAGCAAGTTGGCACATTTTTGGGTCGGTTGGGCTCGCCCGGCGAGCCCTTTTTTGCGCCCGGCGAGACACACCAGTACAGCAAAAAGTTCTGCACTGTTTCGGCCATAACTCAAGAACCGTAACTCCGATTTGCGCCCGGTTCGAAGCGTTGAAAAGCTTATTCCATGCTCTATCCAATAATGAATGAATATCAACTAAATTTATGATTTATTTTTATTTAATTTTGACATTTATTCGATGATTCGTTGGTTCCGTCACTCAAAATTGCGCGTTTTGAAGCCGTGTCTTTGGCACTTTATTTCTCGTGCTCCAAAAGCGACTCGATATCTACAAAATGAATAGAAAACTATCAAATGGTATATAAATGAATAAAAACTCAATTAAATCCTATTTATACTCAATTAAAATCAAACCAAACCTAACCAAACCAATGCGGTTTGGATTGGTTCGGTTTGTTCTGTTTTTTTTTTACAAAAGTTTATTGAGCCTTACATACACATATTGATGATTACATAACTTTGTATTTAGTCATTTACGCGTTATCAAATAACAACAAAATTCATCATATTTGGATAATAAATTTCTATTTAATATACAAAAATAATGTTCGATAAAAATAGAATAAAAAACATAAAATAGTACTAGCATAAAATAATATCAAAAACATTATAATGAAATAGAAAAAAGGAGATGGAATATTAGAGAAGATAAAAAAGAAAGAGCAGAAAATATGCGATTAAAAAAGAAGATAAACATTAAAAACGTAATTGGAAGAGAGAACAATAGAATAAAAATAATAAGATGAAAAAGAAAGAACTTAAGAGATAAAAGACTAGAGAAGAATATGTGACATGTATTTGGACAAGAATAAGAGAAGAAGGTGCAATACCGCTAGGAGATATTTGAGAAGACTTAAACTGAAACCTTAAGTGTAAGGAAGAGAAAATCATTCGTAATCGCAAGGCTAAGGCATAATAGGTTTGAGTTTGGGTTGGATAAAAGTTAATTGAAGTTTGGGGGGTTGTAACATAATGCCGTTTGGTTCGGTTTGTAAAATACAAACCGCAAATCAAACCAAACCGCGTGGTTTGTTAAAAAATGGCCCAAACACATCTGAACCAAATGCGTTTTTTTATAGTTTCAGTTTGGTTTGGTTCGATTTTGAACACCCCTACTTTTACCAATTGCAGTCCACTTTTTCTTTTCAATACTTCATATTATTTCTTTGTTCATTAATTCAATATTTTCAACAATGTTTTTTAAATCAATAGAAAATCATTTGTCATTTTAATTAGTAAAATTAATCAATTAAATATTATATAGTTAATTATTTTTTGCTAATTAAATATAATTATCTTGATTAATCAAATAAATTAATTTTCAATTTGTTATTCTTGATAATTAATTTAAATAAACCTAATTAATTGATTTAATAATTTTAATCAATTAAATTCGCTATAATAATTATCATTTCAATTGATTTATTCACTTGATTTAATTAAGTAACCTTCACCTTTCAAATTAAATTTCTTTCAAAATAAATCAAAATCAATCTAACAACATGCACCATGTTTTTATTTTATCTCATTTTGTTTTGATTGGTTTTTATTTTGTCCATCTTATTTGTATAAATTCCCATGTGACAAAAGTACTCCCATCATTTGGTGTTAACTTCTCGCACCACTTCTATTTTGATTCTTTTAAGTTCCCTAGCTTAATTGAATTAATTAATGACCTGACCACTTAATATCAATCTCTTTCAAAATAAAGAATGCTTGATGCAACGTCAAGCTATTTTTCAATTCAAATTCAATCGAACGCAACACAAACGCTTGATCCAACGTCAAATGTTTTTTCCTGATTTTTTCAAATATTTTCACAATTAATTAGCACTTGATCCAACATCGAGTTGTTTTCAAATCAATTTTTTAATAAACCGATTGAATGGACGAGCTGGACATATGTCATACCTTTTTCTAGATTATTCAAATACTAGCCGTATAGCTTTACCATTAGAATAGTCACGATCTAACTAAAATACAATAAGTAAGCGAGTTTAGTTCAACTCCATAAACAGTAAACGGGCGAGCTGGATGTATGTCCTAACTTTATCACGAGTATTCAAATACTAGTCGTAGAGCTTGATATAAAATTTTTTAAGTTAAAAGAACAAAATGAACTCCGAGGTTAAAACACATGACCAAAAAGGATATTAAACCTAAAAATAAAATAAAATAATAATGTCAATTTAAATTAGGAAGAGACTCTCAATTTGGATTTCCAACCGAGGGAATAGTTGATTTATTTTTTAATTAAAAATTAAAATAAAATAAGTGAACCATTTTAACATAAATAAAATCACAAACTGCAACTGTTGGAATTCGAATCATGTTCTTAATGGACTTTTTTCTCAATAGTCAAACCGAGAAAACTTTTCAACAAAAAAAAAATTGATTTAGGGAAGAAATAGAGTATTGTTAATGGAATATGAAGTTTAGAGGTAGAAAATGAGTTAGGTTTATGGCAAAAGTGAAAGAACGCAAAACTTTATAATTAAAATGGAGTAACTTTTCTCCTTGAATGGTACAATTAACCAAGGGGAAATGTAATTTATTTTTAATTTTAAAATAAAAAAAGGAATGCGTCACTTTTATTATTAACAAAATACGAAATTGATAGTGTTGGAAATCGAAATTTGTCTCTGATGGACTTTCTTCATGAAAAAGATTTTACCTTAATTTATCATTTGACCGAAGTAAAATCTTGTTAAAAAATTTTCTATTTATTGTAGTGATTTAACGTATTAATTTAATAAACATAGAAAAACATGCTTGGTAGATTTATTCTCTCATTAACTAATCTTTCAAACTTTAAAAATAAAACACTTTTTATTTTATTATATAATATTTTTGCCAAAATTCTATTTTGACCGCGACAAAACTCTGTTATGATGTGAAACACCGTTATTGTCGCGAAACATTATTGTTACATCTTACAAACGCGAAATTTTTGGAATCAATATATGAAAGAACAAAATGACATACAATTTTTTTATAAATGTTGTGATTAAAACAAATAGCGACAACTATAGTTTGAAATGTAACACATGTATCGACAGAAATCACAAAAGCACTTATGCGACAACAATCGTTATTCAAACCCTTGATTGTGATAAAACTCGATAGTATTTCTAATTATTGTAAAATGTAACTAATTAACTCTAAGAATCACAAGAGATAACATTGAAATCTAAATGTTAAAGTGGATAATAACTATTTTGCGACGAAACCCCAAAGATTTTATTTCAATTATAACTTAAACTCATAATACAATGACCCCTAATGGGATTTGAGTTACAATTGGAGAAATTAAACCATCCTCTTTATTCTATCTTGGTTATTATCAAACCAAGTTTATTACTTATTAATCAAGTGCAGCTCCAAAAAGCTTAGTGTGCCCCGCCCCCTAACCTGCAGTGAGTAAAGTGAAGTAAAGATTAGGTTTTTTTTTTTATAAATCTTTGATAATGAAAAGTGTACCTTTTAGAAACAAAGATAAGAAAAGTTTCAAATTTTTTTGCTCCCATTTATAAAATTAAAGAGTGTTGATTTATAGAGATGTATGTACTTGCTACAATCCATGTTGACACCAATTGGAAAAGGTAATTTGACACCACACTTATCAGGAAGACCCTGGACAGCATTAGGATCGAGTACGGGTATGCTGATTAAAGTTGATTTGATGCACTCACAAGCATCTTTACGTTCAGGAAGAGTTTTGGCTTGGTCATTAACAGTCCTAACACCATTGCAACATACTACAGGGATGGTTGGTCCTGGGTGCTTAAGGTACCCAAGGCATGGTATTAAGGAGACTTTTATTTGACCACATGTTTGGCCAGCATTGGCTAAGGGAATATCCAAAACCAAACATATTATAGCCAAGCAAATAATTTTGATAAGTATTGAGCTAGCCATATGTATGAGTGAGTGTAGAAGTGATGAGTGTTATGGTGTATAGACTATAGTTGTAAGGGATATTTATAGAGAAAAAAAGATATAGTATTAATAAATTATTAATTTTTTTGTTTGTATATATTAATTTACTACTATTAAATCACATAATTTGTTTGTTAAAAATAAATAAGTTTTTTTAATTGAATATGATATATATTTTATTAATAAAATCAACATAATTAATTAATTTTACTAAGAAAAAGTTGCATATGACATAAATATAACACTTATAATGAAACAAAATAAATTGTTTTTAATAGGACTACTTATATAGAAAAGACTAATTTAATATATATTTTTTACTTTAACTTATCATGAGACAAAATAAAATGTTTTCTAATAGGACTATTTATATAGAAAGACAAATCCAATACTTTTTTTTACTTTAGAAAACTAAGCTACTATTTTTTTTGCTTTCCATTTTAACAAACTAAAAGGTGTATTTCTGTAATATTTGATTAAATAATAATGTGAAAAAGGAGATTGAGAAAGGAAAGCCACTTAAAGGTTAGGCTTAGGGTATCCGTTTTTCTTTAATTAGTTTCAGAAAAATAGTGATTTCGAGTTAGCTAATTGTTGGATCAAGCTATTTTTGGGCACAAAGTTTGTAAGATAAATGTGACACATTCACCATTTGTATATTTGAAATAAGATAGTCAGAAAGAGATATCGTGTTTACACGAAACATGTTTGATAGAGATACTTTGCTAGGGTTTGAAATGAAACCTAAGTGTCATGGATCCTCCAGGGCAAATCATCAACATGGAAACTTTCAATGGTCGACTCTTATTTCTTGAATCAATCTTATGTCTTTATCTCAATCCTAAGCATAAAATAAATCCTTTAAAAAAAGATCTTCAAAATGTGTGGGAGATTGTTAGAACAAGATTTGGTTCTGCAATAATACCTCTAAATTTTGATTATAACAATGAGTATGTTTATATGAACAATTTTGGTACTCTAATGTCTGTTATTTTTGAGAATTTAACAAACAGGTTCTGATCTGATGAAAGGCGCTACCAAACCATCAGAAAAAACCAAGTTACGTTTCTGTACTACACAAGTTATACTGAATAGTAGCAAACCACTCCAGAAGGCTCTAAAGTTGTCACTCTGATACGCTTTCTAAAGAAACTAAGTTTTGAAGATCTGAAGACAAAGGTTCTAAAGAACAATCCAGATGATGAAGACTTATGTTTCTGAAGATAAAAGGTACTGAAGACCAAGTGTTGAAGACTCTGAAGACGTAGTTCTGAAAACTCTGATGACTTGAAGCTCTGAAGATCCCAGGCTTATTTTCTTTCTTCTAACTCATGCTCAACATAGCCTCTGAAGTTTAAGAAGAATAGAAGATAATATTAATGTGGTATATAGTACAAGGTACAAGCGAATGTTTCGTTCCACTACCATGAAAGGACAAACATGGCATACTATCTTGTCCCCCACGATTCAAGCTGCCAACTTTCTGAAAATTCCAGAAACACCCTCCAACGGGTATATTATTTTATTTTGCTATAAATAGGCTTGAAGACTCAAAGAGAAGGTTGTTCACTTTACACGCACACACACACTCTTGAAAGACTGTTCATAAGCTTCTTTTTATTTTTGTCAAAACTCTCATATTAATGTTTACTATCTACTTGTGCAGAAGCATTATATTGTAAACAAACTTTATTTTCAAATTGTAGTTTGATTGTTCCTTAAGGGACCAGTTAGTCAGAATCCTTAAAAAGTCTAAGATTAGTGTGTCTTAGAGTTGTAAGTGAGTCACTCACTGTTAGCTTGTGCAAGTGTAATAATCTTGAGATTATTGGATTAAGACCTTGTTGATAAGACGAAATCACCTTAGCGGGTGGACTAGATTAGCTTGATAATTTTCAAGTGAACTAGTATAAACATACCTTGTTCTTTCCTTCTTGCATATTTATCTTTATTATCAAGAAACTACTTCTTTTAAAGGGGGAATTTTTTGGTCTTAAAACCCTATTCAAACCCCCCATTTCTAGTGTTTTTCACACCTTCGCACTCAAGTCAAGGAAGCTACGTCACCAACAAGGGGCGAATGATTTTTACCATACACTAGGGAAATAACCTCGTCAGTGACACTCTTCATTTGCTTGGTATAGGAAAACATGGGAAACGCCAAGTCTTGATTAGAGAAAATCCCAAAAAGTATAGTAAATAAATTGAACCACATCCTCCTAGGAAAAAAGGATTCAACGGTCCACCACCATGACTAGGTGGACAATTTCTATTCTCGGGCCACCATAAATGCATGCTCACATGTCTCTATAAATACCTCTCTCCTAGAATGAGAAAAAGATATATTCTCACTACACAACAAAACACCCAAAAAGATACAGAGTTCCTCACCTCACCTGTGCGTGCTCTATCCACACCAAAAAACCTTCAAAACAAGGCCCCTCACCACCATTAGCTTTCCCTAAAACCACCAAAAACACTTAAATCCTCTGGCCAACCTTACCAGCATTGAGGTGTCACATATATGTACTTTTTAGCAAGTATAGTGAGCCCACCACATGTCCCTAGTAAAACTAACCTGACCCACACCTTTCATCATCACTATCACCGTGGCCCCTGATACAGAATTCCCCACCTTACGTGACCTTATGGTTAACACCATTGCCAAAGGTTTTGCCAACTGAGGAAGTTCCATCTCCTCTTAAAGGAAATACATCAAGGAGGTGCTGACTATGGGCATAATATCCCCAAGACTCTCTAAATCTAAATGGAGAGCACTTGGGGCCAACATCACTTTCTATAACAAGGACGCCATGGGAGTCTATCCACATGACAATAACCCTATGGTCATCACTATGTAACATGGTAAATGGGATATCAAGTGAGTCTTGATAGACTCGAGAAGCTCAAATGGCGTCTTTCTATGGAGCACCTTCTAAATGATCCATCTCAATATCGATAGCATTAAGGCGTCCTAGAGTTCACTTGTAGGCTTTTTAAAGCAAACATATGCAAGTAAAGGGTCATATAACCCTAGAAATAATTTTCTACATAGGAGTAGATTCCAAGGCGATTGAAGTTAATTACCTCATAGTGTACTCCTTATAACCCTCTAACATTTTCCTTAGCAATCCAATTATAAACTCATTAGGGGCGATTATACCCATCCACTACCTGGTCCTTAAGTATTCTTTACCCATCAGGAAAGTCGAGATAGTTTGAGGAGACTTGGTAAGCTTCCAATAGTGAAACCCGAGTAGCCTATCGATGGGGAAAGGGGATCTATTCCACGAGTTTACCCCCTTTCTAGAAGAAATGGACACAAACACCACTAGCAGTGATCTCGTGATTAGCATGGAGAACGAGAGGCTCATGGCCATTGACATTCTTCCCAGAGTAGGTGAATTGCACCAAACTGGGTTAATAATTGATTGTATCTTTTACATTTTGCAATTTACTTTTGCATAATTTATTGTTTGGTAAAATTGTTTTGTCATTCAGATGATGTCTTAACATCTGTCTTGATATTATGTTTTGATATTGGGACATCAGTCTTGACATCTATTTTAAAATTCCAGAATTTGGATTGGCATCAGAGCAGACACTCTGTTATGTTTTTGGGTGAGCTCCAAGGAAGATGCTTTCTGGTACTATGGACAAGGAAGAAAGATACAATAACATACTACCTCTGCTAGATGGTGAAAACTATGACTATTGGAAGGTTAAAATGATAGCCTTTTTGAAATCCATGGACAACAAATCTTGGAAGACTGTTTTGAAAGGATGAAATCATCCTGTTGTAAAGGACAAAGATGGGAATGAGTCTTTGAAGCCAGAAGAAGACTGGTCCAAAGAGGAAAATGAACTAGCTCTTGGAAATTCTGAATCCTTGAATGCTCTATTCTGAAAATTCGGGTATGACAGACTCACGATGTCATTCACGATAACAAGACATCTGATCTATCATTCATGTAGCATAGGCAGAACAAAAAGATCCCCCAACTTTTAATTTCCCCTAAGAAGGAGTCAATAAGAACTGGGATCACATATGTCCAGTCAACATAACCAGATTGTAAATTTTATATGGTTATGTAAAGGAACAGCTAACACTTCTGATCCTGATGTTATACACGATGTCATAACATCCACGACTGAATAAACAACGCAATGCAGAAGATAAATAACACAGTTAATTGTTAACCTAGTTCGGTCTAACTACCTACTCTGGGGGCTAGGTCATAACAAGTGATACACACCATCAATCCATGTCTTCAGATGATAATGCAAAGAATATTCTTTGCTGGTCTTTGAGAATAAACATGACTTAAGTTATGTTCTGACATCTTGTGTGACTTTGTTCTTCTGGCTTCAAGATTAGTCTTTGAAGGACTTTACATTTGGATAGAAGCATAATAACATTGTCTTTGCTGATCTTCATACTCTTTTACTCCCCCTGAGATATATACATTTAGGACATTTTTTATGTTTGTCCTTGAGTTTCCATTCATTTGGAATTTGCCACAGTTTCCAAGTTTAGAAACCTCAATTTACTTGCTATGCAAGGTTCAGATTGCCACACTTTACAAGTTGAAGTAGAAGAAACTAAGATTGTATAACCATAAATAAATCCTCAGTATACACGTCTGAGTCTTTTCATACAGACATTGTAAATATCCAGCTCCCATCAAGATATTTATCAGAGTCAATATGCTTCACCAGATACTCTTACCACACTTCCTTTATATGTGAAGATAATAGTGAACACATAACTAGAAGGACTTCTCATCTAATAGGTACTAAGTCTCCCGTCAAAGTACTTATTAGTTACTCAGTAAGATTTACTACTCACACTAGTTCATCCTGACTGGTTTCTTCTTCTCATTCTTGCATCCAGGTTCTATACCCAATAAGTACTAAGTCTCCCGTCAAAGTACTTACCAGTTCTTCAGTTAGAATTTGCCACTCACACTAGGTCATTCTGACTGATTACCTCTTCACATTTATACCATCTTCTCTTGACAAATACACTACAAAGAAACTGAAGATCTTGAGATGATGTTGTGACATCAGATATGACATCATCCTTCATGGTTCTTGGTTAACATCTTTAATGTCAAACTGACAACACTCGGGGTAGGAACAAAATAATCCAATTATTAGAAATACCCAGACATATCAAGGAATACAATAGCCAGCATCTCAATAAGCTTTTCTTCAGATATTCATTCTGATTTTAAGATGATGGATGCCATATTCTGTACCTATTGAGGAGATTCCCTCATTTAGGTTTCTGGAACAGACTTAGTTATAGCATGACACTAAATTAGTCAGATTCATCTGACTTCCTTGATTCCAAATATCACTACCCTTTCTGGACAACAACTAGGGTAGTACACATTCTTGACCATATTTCACTGTGAGTGAGACACAATATTCAACTCCAACAACTGCTCTATGGTGATGAATGATAATACACATATCTGGTTCCACTGATCAGAGGAAAATGGGAAATGTAACCTCTTAATTTAATCATAAAGGATCAAAAAGGAATACCTTCATGAGTTTTTTTGTGGCACCGAGCATTTACTTCTAACAAAATTGGAGTAGAAGTACATGTTAATCGTGTCCTGATTAACTTATAGTCAGATGTCTCCTCTTTCAGACCAGGAGTAGGTTCCAAACCAATGTTCTCACATTAGCTTAGCACCAGAACATTTGTTCTTCAGCTGGTAGCTACATACCAGATCTTATTGTCCTAACATCCGGTAGGACATTTGTTCCTCCTTCTAGGAACACTTTAGCCTTGAAATTTTTCAAGGTTCACATTTACAGATGATTATGAATATCATTGATCAGTTGACATTCATTAGCTATAATAAACCATGTCATTATGAGTGGACTTGAGAGATTACTCAAGTATCTTTGACATTTTAATCATAGCTGTAAATTTCTGCCATACATTATGTTGAATATACATAACCCTAGAATCTTGGGGTTGCACAGAGACCATGCAGCGGAAAATAGTCATACTTCAACAGAATTCACACAATGCTTACTTCAAGTGTTAGTTATAAGCATGACAACTACGGATTGATTGCTACTCAACCCTACATAATGCTTGCTTTTGCACCAAGCAACAGACTAGACCTAACCAAAATCCTGACCTGAAAAACTCACATATGTACAAAGGTTACCTTATCAATATCTTCACTCCCGTATGAAGGTTTTGATGCAATTCTTCTCTGTCCATAGATACCGGTTGAATTAGTTCTGAAATTCAAATTCTTCACTCCCGCATGAAGTATATGGATTTAGCACTCCTTTGTTCTAGCATCACAACTCTAGGTCAGGTTGGTCTAATCCTCCACATATAGGTTCATCCTTCACTTCAAGGGACCATACAATATGAACATTCCTTGTTCAAACAATCTTTTACCTTTACCACAACCAGAATGTATCCCTCATGGGTCTCATCCAGAAACAGACAGGATGCCTGCTCTGATACCAATTGAAAATTCTGGTATGACAGACTCAGGATGTCCTTCACGATGTCAAGACATCTGATTTGTTATTCATGTAGCATAGGCAGAACAAAAAGATCCCCCAAATTTTAATTTCCCCTAAGAAGGAGTCAATGAGAACTGGGATCACATATGTTCAGTCAACATAACCATATTGTAAATTTTATATGGTTCTGTAAAGGAACAACTAACACTTCTGATCCTGATGTTATAAACGATGTCAAAACATCCACGACTGAACAAACAACACAATGCAGAAGATAAATAACACAGTTAATTGTTAACCCAATTCGGTCTAACTACCTACTCTAGGGGCTACCAAGCCAGAAAGAAGATTTCACTATCAGTATTACTATTTTATGTAAATAACCTCTGGTTTACAAATAAACAACCTCTGGTTTACCTAGTCACTACCCAATGCAACCTTTATCTCAAACATCCATCCAAGACAAGAGAACCTCTCTTCACTCCCTAGTGATACCTAACTTTTACAACCCTGCAACATCTATTTACACAATTAATAATGAACAATAACTTGATCTTGCTTCACAGCTTCAATCAAGAACACAATACTCAACTCTTACCTACAGGTTTCGAGTGAGAACAATCACTTCTCTTACCTATAGGTTTTGAGAAGGACATGGCAGTCATCCCACAACCTTGGTGAGTTTCCTAATTTATCTCCTAAATTAGAAACTGTTGAATCTTCAATCTTCTGATCTGATTCTTCCTGAATCTTCAATCTTCTGATCTGATTATTCAATATTCTTTTAACCTTTAAATTTGCGCCACATAGGATTACAAAATATTCCTCGAATATCCTGTATATGTTGAGTAACAAACTGAATCTTCTTTCCAGTTCTACAGGCGCGATGTCAAGAGTTGATGTCATGACATTCCGTATAACATCTTGCTTGTACCTGTTTTGTTCTTTTATATTTGCAAGATTACACTTTTAAATACCTTTTGATTCTATCAAATGTTTTAGCCAAACATAGATGTCAATCAGACAATAATGAAGGAGTGAAAAACACTTAGAAAGGGGGGATTGAATAAGGGTTTCTTCTAAAAATGGTAGATAAAAATAAATCACACAGATATTTTTATCCTGGTTCATTGTTAACTAAAATACTACAGTCCATCCATGACAAGGTGATTTACCTCAATTGAGGATTTAATCCACTAATCAAACTGATTACAATGGTTCTCCACTTAGATACCCTCTAAGTCTTCTAGAGTATTCTGATCATAACTTGATCACTTTAGGAACTTCCTTTTACAATCAATGTAAAATAAATATTACAAGAGATTCAAATGCCTCTTAATAATATATAACCACAAAGTAATTTTTCTCTTAAGTTTAAGTTCTAACACTTACTAAAAATATTACAATGTTGTGAGGTTGAGGATGAAGTTCTTATTTGCTTTGTGTGATTTCAGTTTGACAGCGTTTTGGTACTTTGTGTTCAAGAGTTGTTGCTGCTTCTGAATCAGAACTTCTATATATAGGTGTCATACCCCAAAATTTGCCCTCTTATATTCAATCAAAGGTTCCTCAATTGCCCAAGAGCACTCAGGATCCTAACAGACAAAGTTCCTCCTAATTCAGGATCTCTAAAACTCGGGTTTGCATTTTATCACAAGAGTTTGAATCTCTAAGGTCTCCAATGGACCTCATATGGCTCACTATGTTTCAAAATATCTCCATGTCAAAAGTCAAGTCTCAATTCCAAGGATTGCTCTTTCAAAGGCTCAGATGATCCACAGTCGACTAGTTTGACCTAAAAGTCAACTATAGTCAAAATACAGTCAAAACTCCTGATTTTTGGTCAATATCAATATTTTTATGTTATATTCATCATTTGATCAAAGGTTGATCATGATTCATCGAGGAGAGATCAGAAATTAGCAAATCTCAAAGTTACTAAATTAGGATTTTTGGGAGAAAAGTCAACTAAACTTTGACTGGTTATCACTTTCACATGGAGTATCAAAAATTTCCCAACCAAAGCCTAATTGGAAGGAAATTGGATTCTCTACAACTTTGTCTCTCACATGCCAAGGCTGGAAATGCTTCATTTGAGAGATATGGTACAAAAGATTATAGGTCCTTTTCAAAAGCCAACCAAAAGCATTTTTTGTCAAGGGCCATATCATCAAAATAAAATCTTCAAATGGGAAAAAGGTTCCAAAGTGGCTTATAGAAGACATCTTGAGGTTTCCAAAAAGTCCTAGAACTCTTCCATATCTTAAAAATTGAGGGAGATATGCCTTGTCAAAGTTGGATAATTTTGAAGGAAAAATGTGAAACAAAAGTGGTTCAAATTGGGTTTTTTTGCAAATGGGCCTAACTTTTTAAGCTTTAATCTTAACCAACAAGTTACCCAAGTTATAAAATATGATTTCCAAGAATTATTAAATTTTTATTTGATTTTTATTCATTTAAATAGTGATTAAAAGTTATATAAATCAAGTAAAAATCAAATATTTGATTGGAAACCTCATAATGACCAAATTCAATCAACAATTACATCATATTTCAATCAAATTTCATGCATAATGTTAATTGGACAAGATTGAAGCAAATTGGATCAAATTAGAAAGTTCCATAAATCAAATTTTCACAAAATTTCCATGATTGATCCAAAGATATTTTGGACCATTTGTTTGACCTAATATGTTCCATTATAAATAGAGAACATGAGACATTGCATTAGGGGAGGAATTTCTGGAAAATGAGCCATATTCAAGAAGAAAAAATTCATCAAGAACTTGAAATCGGTTTTGAAGAATTAAGGCGTTTCAAAAGGATCTGAAGCTTGCAAAACATTCCTTGGATCATCCTGAAGCTATATGGATTGTAGCACTACACCAACACCCCCAGAATCATCTCCATATAGGCCAAGGTAAGTCTCTTTAAACTTGAACTCGATTACGATAATTCATGCATCTCCATTGAGTTTTGTTTGCATTGAATTTAATTATTTTGTATAATTATATAATTAAAATCTTGATTACTAAAAAATTAATTAAAAATATAATAAATATTAAGATTTTATTTATTATTCGTTTCGGTCGAATTAATCGGTCGCGATGGTTAATAATCAGTTATTTAATTAATTAAAAAATCTAATTCAAATAGGTTTATTTGCTAAAAGGTTTTAAATGATTCTAGTGGTTACGATGATTAGAAATTTTTATCAATTCGTTATTTGTTTTAATCAAACCTATTGATTACGATAATTAACGATAATTAAATTTTTTTATTAATTTATTAATCGTTTTAATCAACTCAATTAATTGCGATGGTTAATAATAAAATAATTTAATTTCCTGAATCAATTAAAATAATTAAAACACATCAATTTGCTAACGGTGATAATCAAATCAATCGATTAGAATAATTAGCAATTTTTATTAAATCTGTTAATTATGGTGATTAAATCTATTGATCATCGCGATTAATAAAACATATTATAATCAGGGTTGTACGCCATTCAAAACACATCTCTTTCACAAAACTACGGATTTTCAAAACTGCGATAAGGTGATTCAAAATACCTTGCAAACTGCGAATTTCAAAACTACGATAAGGTAATTCAAAATACCTTCAAACAACCTCATACTAATTCTAAGGCGTACAACCCTGCCCCGAACTACGTAGACTCTGATCCTCCCTAAGGAGGTACATAGGCACTTGGATAACCAAGGCGAGTCCCCTTCCCCAAAACTCCAATTAGGTTCGAATTTTACCATTCACCCTTGAAAGCATAAACCTTGCCTTAACATTTTTAGCCACAAATTTCACCTTAAACTTAAAAACCTTAGGAAAGGGTTAAGGGTGCCTAACACCATCCCTTGACCCGAATATAATAACTTACCCGAAATTCTCTTAACTTCGTAGGGTTTCCTATTCGCCCTGGTAGAATAGGTGGCGACTCTAAAATTCTAATTTTTTAGGGCAGGTTGTTATAATAGGCGTTGAGGAAAAATGACCGTTGGGAGCATTTAATGCTTTGCGTGAATAGTACACTGCTGCATTTAATGTTTAACTCTTTTGTCAGCTACCTCGAGCCATGCTTCAACTGCTTTTTCTGACTTTGCCTTTTGTAGCTTCTAACGTTCCTTTTGTAAGTCAGAGATTTGAAGTTATAGCCTTTTCATCTTGTACTTGCTTCTGGACTCAGAATATGTAGAATAAACATTTAAATATCAAAGTCTTCAGCTTTGGTGCAGATGCAACTTCTGTCTTCAGACTTTAGAAGTGCTTTGGAGCGTGATACCATCAGATCTTTAGAGCTTTGCTTCTGAATGCCATCTTCTGATGCTTTCCAGATCATGTTCTGAATTCTGCAGGACTATCTTCGATGACTGCCAGACCATGTTCTGATGAAGCCATCCAGATCTTCTTGGTCACAACTTCTGAATGCTGATTTTGTGCATACTCTTTTAGACTTTTACTGAAATGGAAAACGTAAAGAATTAGAGTACCACATTCTTATACAAAATTCATATATAGTGTTATCATCAAAACTAAGAATATTAATCAGAACATTTCTTGTTATAACAATATCCCCCTTTTTGATGATGATAAAAACATACAGAATTGATATGAATTTATATCCAGAATATCATATGAAAAAGACAATACACAGATATAGCATAAAGCATATTAATCAGAGTGTGTGAATATGTCTCCCCCTAAGATTAACAATATCCCCCTGAAATTAATACTAGAAGATTTTATAAATAAAAGACTTCTCTGAGTATTTTCCATTTCAGTAGAGACTTTCACGTTGAACTTTAAACTTCAGATGATTCAGAGCTTTACTTCAGAGCTTCCATTTGGACAGCTTCGGAGCTTTGAATCTTTCTTTAAGAGCACTTGGCTTTATCAGAGCATCAAGAAGGCTTGCTTGTATCAGAGCTTAAAACTTCTTGTATCAGAGCATAGCTTCTTTCAGATCTTGAAACTTCTTGTATCAAAGCTATCAGAACATTAAACTTGATTGCTTCAACTATTTAAGAGATTTTCTTCAGATATGCTTCTCCCTTTTTGAGCTTTTTCAGAGTATCACATTCCTGAAAAAATATCAGAGACAGAAAACTTGCAATATAATTGTTAGGAATGTTGAGACTTAAGCCCAGCAACTGATATTATAAATCAATTCAAATTAGCACGTTTCTCCCCCTTTTTGTTATAACATCAAAAAGTATAAAAGATTCAGATGAAAGACACACAGAGTGAAGAAAGAAAATATATTTCATTGATTAATCAGAAGGGAAGAGTACAAGCAAATGCAAAAATCATATGCAAGAAACAAGAAAACTATCTAAGACACAAGACACAGACTACGAATGATTAAGCTTAGAGGCTAAAGATTCTAGAAGATTCTTAATCTCAGCAGTGTCTTCAACTTGCTTCTTGGAGGACTCTTCAGTTCTCTGCATCCAAGTTCTGAATTCAGCGTTGGTTTCATCTTGCTTGTCCAAGCTACTTAACAAAGAAGCTTGATCCTATTGGAGTTCCCTCAGAGTTTTCATCAAAGCAGATGTTGAAGGGCCAGCAGAAGAAGTAGGAACAGCAGAAGCTGTAATCATCTGATTATCAGCAATAGGTTCCTCTTCAGCAAGATTCTCTTCAGCATGTTACTCTTCAGCAGGATAATCAATCAGAGGATAGAACAACTCAAGATTCTCTTCCAGAGGGTTCTCCCAGAACCAATCAAACAGAGTCTTAAAGTCTCCAGTCAGAACTGAAAACGGATAAGGCGTCCAAATAACCAGAGGCAAAGGATCATCAACTTCCACTTCATGAATGAAAGGAGATTCTTCCAGAGGCTTCCAGTCAGAGATTGGATGATAATACATTCCACCGCCATACTCCAGAGCAAGTCCAGCAGGACTAGGAGCAACAACAAGGCAATCCTTCTGGAGGTCCAGAAACTCTGCTTGCACATTTTCAGAGAAAGTCTTCCAGAGCTTTCCAGCAAACCTATGATCCAACTTGGAATCATAAGCAGTCTTCAGATACTCTAACCCTGTTCTGACCTTATATTTTAATAATTCAAAACGAATATCAACAGAAGGTTTAGGAGGGTTGGTTCTGAAAATGATTTTTGGATCAAAGGGGCTGGAGATAGAATATGGTTCATGTCATACCCCAAAATTTTCCCATCACATTTTTATACTCAAGCTAATCCAAGTATCAACAGCTCATGACCTAAGTGGATGCACACTCTCCTAAACAAACAATCCACAACTAGGGTTTTTGCTCCTCTTCAAGAAAAATCAAGTTCTGACAATTCAAGTGGACCTTATAAACCTCTCATATGCCTTAAAGGATCCTCATGCCAACTTTCAAGCTCTGATTCATAAGATTGCCAAGACAGAAGCTCAGAAAGTCAACAGTCGACTAGTTTTACCTAGAAGTCAATTGTGGTCAAAGTACAGTCAAAACTCCTGATTTTTTGTCAACAACCTTAGTTTGAAGTATCATTCATCATTTGATCAAGGATTGATCATGATTCGTCAAGGAAAGTTTAGAAATCAACAAATTCAAAAGTTTCTAAATTAGGGTTTTCAAAGGAGAAAGTCAACTGAACTTTGACCAGCCATAACGCCTACATGGAACATCAGAAATTTCCCATCCAAAGCTCATTTTGAAGGAAATTGAATTCCCTACAAAATTGTATCTCACAAGCCCAGGCTAAAAATGCTTCATTTGGGAGATATGAATCAAAAGATTATAGGTCCTTTTTGAAAGTCAACCAAAAGCACTTTTTTGTCAAAGCCCATATCATCAAGATAAAATCCTCAAATGAAACAAAGCTTCCAAAGTGGCTTGTAGAGGGCATCTTGAGGTTTTCAAAAAGTCCTAGAACTCCTCCATATCTCAAAAATTGAGGGAGATATGTCTTGTCAAAGTTGGGCAATTTCAAAGAAAGAAATGTGAAAAAAGTGGTTCAAAATGGATTTTATTTCAAACAAGTCCAATCTTTTTTGGTCCAATATTGATCTTCAAGTTATCCAAGACTTCAAATTCAATTGCCACGAATTTACTTAATTTATTTGATTTATTATAGATTTTTATTCATATTAAAAGTGATTAAATTCAAAACAAATCAAGGAAAAATTCAAAGATTTCATTTAGCTAATTATTCCAATCATAATCAATAAGAAAATAACATATATTTGATGCAATTTTCGTAAGAAATCAAATTGGTACGATTGGGAGAAAATTGGCCACATTTAGAAATCTTCATAAATCAAGTTCCATCAAATTTCAATCTTTGATTCTATGAAGATTTGTGGAGTTGTTGTTGCCCTAATTTCATCACATGTATATACACAATTGATCCATACAAAAAAAGGGATTTTTTTCATAAGGATTCGGCATCCAAGTTTTTCACAAATGTTTCAAAATGTCAAGAACAAGTGGAAGTCGCTTTTGGAGATAGAAAGAGACTCAAAGCATTTTAAGGCTTCAAACGCATTCCTTGGGTGTTTCTGAAGCTGTTACAATTATCTTCTTCAATTGAAGCATACAGAATCGCGAGCGTTAAGTCACGGTTTGTCTCCACAAAACTCGATCTCGTTTTCATATGTTAGCGCATTCTAAATGTATTTCGATTGCCTTTTATGCTTTAGATGATTGTTTAAGCCGTTTCTGTATACTTTGATTTGAAATTTGTTGCAAGGTCGAGGATCCACCATTGTTAGGTCACACAAGCTTCAAATTGGGAATTCTGGAATTAGGAAGAATTGGCCAAAGATAATGATACCATTGAATTCAGGAGATGATTTTTAGTTTAATCGTGTCTTCAAAGCTAATTTTATTTGTTGCTTTCGTTAAGTTGGATATGGCTACAAAGGAAATGCCAACCAGGTTGAAGTTAATTCGCAGCAGATCCTCTGGGCATAAAAGATGAAGAAAATGACTAGGTGGCGGTGGTTTATTGGTGCGATTCAAATATTGCTGCCACGCGCGTGTTTTCCAATATGGAGAATTGAATATTTAATATAATGGATTGGGCGTGTTGGTCAAACAACAAGAAACAATTGGACGAGTGGAGAGTGTGGTATTGAAGGGTCTTCATGCGCAAGGCCAAGGGTTCGATCCCCGCCTCTTGCATTAATTTTTGTTACATTTTCTTTGGTTAAACAGGCTTGCAGATCCCATGCTTCTAGCGTATGAAGGCTCACGGTACAGCCTCGCGTCACAGCCCTAGGATGTTCCCAAGGATAGGTCCAACGCTCAAATATCTGCAGTCACACCATGGACTCTCGAAGCCACGCTGCACCGAATCATTAAGCTAAGCTTCTTTTTTTTTTCTTTTATTCTAATTGATTTTATTTATTTTATTTATCTTTTTTATTTTCTTTGAAATTACAAAACATTGTTCAATGTCTTTTTTTTAAAATTTTCTTTTAAAACCAACAATTTCTTTTAATAATTTTAATTAGTTTATTAATTTTAATTACATATTGATTTTAGTTAGTGTAATAACTTTTTTTATATTATAAATTATTTTTTAGAACAATTAGAATAATTAATTTACTTAGGTTCTAATTAATAATTTAATTAGTTAATTTAGAATTATTAGGTTAAATGATTAGGGTTCATTAAAATAATATAATTAGGATTAGCCGATTTTAAAAGTAATTAGGTTGAAAACCAATAATTAATTTTTTAGGTTTGTTAGCCTCGATTCATTTATAAACCCTAATAGCCTTAGGTTTACTGGTAGGTGTTGCCCATTAACCCTGGTCTAGATTTTTACATATTTCTTTTATTAACCCTGGTTAACTTTCGTCCCATTTGGGGTTTTGCCTGTTTATTTGTTTGCCTAAATCATTACAATTTTAATTTTTGATATGTTACATTGTAATTGTTGAGATCTTTAATGCACTAACATTTATCTTCTTTGTGCCTAATTTTCAGGGTTAACGAAAGATCTTTCAGCCACGCGCCATACCAATCGAAAAGCTAAGTTTCTAATTCTTTTCTTAATTTAATATCATTTTACTTTTATTTTGCCTTTTTTTATTAAAATAGGGTTAGCTTCAATCGCCAATGAATTGGTAATGCACTCACCCTTCTATTTATTCTTCCTCTGCCTTTATAAATTTGCAGGGTTAACCAGTCGGTCAAAGCTCGAATGTTCAGTAACCTTAAAACTCATTCTGTCTTTAATTTCTTCTTTTACAAGATAATTATTTGAATTAATCACGTGATTGTGCACCTACACACCTTGTTTGGTAACCTCTTCCGATGCCTGTTGCTTGTTGCCTTGTTGCCCTTTTTTTAGTGCAGAATAGTCAAGTCTCTCGAATACGAGGACCCCTCAGCAATGTTGCCCTCGGTTCATTCTTATCACAAAAAGATCATAAGTCCCAATGATGCTGCCTTCGGTTCGGTTATATGATATTGTCCCTCGAAGTTGCCTATAAATGATGTGATAGTCCCTTTCAATTATTGCTGAGGTGTCCTCTTGGTTGCCTAATAATGACTATTCTTTTCCTTCCCTTAGACTACCTGCCTTCTCTATGGCAAGGGACAGTCTTATGGCAAACAAACTCTCGATGACCCTTCAACCTCCAAATAAAAGGACTTCCTACCCTTCTTATGGTATGGATAGCCCTGAAAGGCTAAAAGAACTCTTTTACAATTTCAAGGTAATTTGCCCCTAATTGCTTTGCTCTGGCTTAAATATTTTTCTTACACTTTTTCATAAAGCTTAAAAAAGGCTACGCTCATTTACGAGCTAACGTCCTTACTTCTTCTTATACATTTCTAAACTTTTGGTTTCAAAAGAGCAAAGCAATTAAGAGCCCATGGATAACCATGGATACAAAGGGTGCCTTACACATTCCCTTTGTATAAATTACCCCCGAACTCAATTTTCTTTTAAAAGGTTTTTTCTGTTCTTTTAGCCTTTCTATAATTTGGATAAAATAAAAGTCGGTGGCGACTCTTGCTATCCGCAACATTTCAATAAAGTCAGTTCACCGTATTACGGAACTGGCGACTCTGTTGGGAATTTCGAATAAAAGAGGGTTACCTTAAAAGTTTAGGATCACTTAAATTTTTTCTATTGTTTGCTTTGCTTTCTTGATTGCAACGCTTAGAAGTGATCGACTTATGGTAGAAAAATGGCTCGGAATCGAGTATCAGTCCTTTTGTAAAAGGTTTAATGCATGCAATGCTTAATAATAAAGTAAAGTCAATAGTAAAGAAAAACAGTACAATATTACATTTTAAAGCGAATGGGGACTACATTTTTTTACCAAATGGGGAATGAAGCACTTACTACAATATTACAACACTCAATGGAAATTTTAAAGCGAAAATAAAATGGTAAATATACAAAATTTGGTATAACTTGCTAGTATCCACAAGAATAATCCAAAGCCTCAAAGTAGTACCTCAAAATCATCACAAAATATTAGTAATTATGCATAAAATGATATATGAAAAATGATAAATTTATGAACAAGTAATGGAAAGGGGTGTGTGTCAAGAGGAAATGTTGGCCCAAAACACAATTAAGCACAGGAAAGGGTGGAGGATTTAACATGTCATCCCCAAAATTATACATGGCACCTCCCTATTTTTTTATTATAGAAATGCCCCTAATGAAACACAAACAATGTCCGGACAAAATTCCCGGTAGACACTTTTAAAATTTTGGGTACACCCAAATTTTCTGGTACCCCCAATTAAATTTACGTGATACCGGGAATTTCAGATATACTGAAATTTCCTGTAGTTTCATTTTTAGGGTTTTTGTTTTAAACGGTATGGATTTTGCCGACACTTTTGAAGGGCTACAATTGCACCTACAAATTATGTGGCCTAGGATTCTTCGTCATGTGTATAAATAGGGGCATGTGGTGTTGAGTAATACATCTTTCGAAAATGTCTATTCCAGAATTTCTGATTGGTGTGCAAGTGTATTTCAATGGAAGAAACCCTGTAGTGGAATTCAAAATTCTAGATGACACCACATCTCTTGCAAGGTTGAAAGAAAAGATGAACGAATTGTTGTGTGATTCGAATAACACGAGGGTGACAAAGACCGAGTTTTGGGAGGACTGGATTGATACAAATGGAAGGGTGAAATACAACCTAATTGAGTTGAAGAATGATGAAGACGTGAAGGCCATGTGGAAATCATTTTGCCGTAGGATAACGAAAGGTTCGATCGAGTTGGATGCTCAAATCTAAATATCTGTTGACGATATAATGAAGATGCTTAAACGTCCTGAATCTTCCGGTAGTGTTTAGGTTTTTATGTTAATTTTATGTTTATCATCGAATTGAACCATGTAAACGCAACAAAATTATGCAATAAATAATATGTCTGGTTTTACAAAAGATACATACATATGTAGCAACCTGCCCTAAAAATTAGACTTTTAGAGTCGCCACCTATTCTGAAGGGCGAATAGGAAACCCTACGCAGATATGAGATTCAGGGTAAGTTATTATAATCAGGTTGAGGGAAGGTGTTAGGCACCCTCAACCCTTTCCTAAAGGCTAACATTGTAAAGATAAGGTTTATGGCATTATGAGATTTATAGCTAATTAATTGAAAAGGGTAAAAATACAATTTAGGGATGAATTGAAATTTTAAGGGGGGAGACTCGCCTTGTTACCAAGTGCCTACGTACCTCCTTATAGAGGATCAGAGTCAACGTAGTTCGGGCACAGGGTTGTACGCCTTTGAATTAGTATGAGGTTGTTTGAAGGCTTTTTGAATGGCCTATCGTAGTTGTTGAAAGTTGTGATTTGAAAGGCATTTTGAGTTGCCTAGGATAAAAATCCGTAGTGTCGTGGTTTAGTGTTTTAAGTGTTTGGGCGTACAACCCTGATTCAATATGGCACCGTTAGATGCGGTGACCAATAGGTTTGATCAGTATAGCTAACGGATTAAGGGGCATTGCTGGTTACTCAGATCGATAGATTGATCGTCGCGGGCAGCAAATTAAATGTATTTTAATTTGATAATTAAATCTCATGTTTTATTCTTTTATCTCTCGTCTAATGCGACCAATAGCTTTAGTCGGGTCGAGGAGAGAATTGATTAAGGGTAAATGTTTTGCCAAATGGCAATGGAATTGGGCGAACCCTAATAGTATAAACCTTTATAGGTTTTATTGTGATTTTATAATGGTCAAAACCAATTAAATAAATTAATAAAAATAATCGAATAATTGGGGAAAATATTATTCCCTAATTATAGCCTAATCCTATTTAATTATTCTACTCCTAATTAACAAAATTAAATTATATTAATCCTAAATTAAATTAATTAAACCTAAATCCTAATAATTAAATAATAAAACAAAAATAATATATAAAAAAACCTGGCAGATCCTGTGTATGTGCCTTGTGAAGGTCCATGGTGATCCCCTCATTCCATATGCGTTGGATTGGCCTAGGGACAGATCTAACGGCCCTATGCTGGGGGTGCATGGTGAGCGCGTGTGCATAGGAAGCACCGGATCTGTAGGCTTTGCCAATGCAAAGAAATTGGAAAAATAAGGCGTCGCAAGCGGGATTCGAACCCCTGTTCGAATTGTGATAGGCGTAATGCTTTGTCATTCACTCCAGATTCTCTTGCTGATGTTGGATTGGAGCTTCGTACATAAACCCTTAAATGACGTAAAGACAATTTAAAATAACCAACGCGTTTTCACATTGTGTCTTCTTCGTCAAATTTTTTTCTGGAAAAATTATAGGCCTATAGCAACGGTTATTTGGCATGGCTATATGTTCTCCTCCCCTAAACTCGCGACTCGACACCAATTAACCCACAAAAATGATCCGGAACGAGTATATATGGTATCACGAACACAACATTCCCCTCAATTTGGCCCAAAATCGCGTCTAATCGGAAGCCCCAATTTGAAGGATACAAAACCCTAACAATGGTGCACCTTCAAACCTGTACTTAGAACCCAATTAAACTATCCAGGCAGCTTCAAAACTTCATTCTCAACACAAAACACAATCAAATTACGTTAAATGCACATGTAAGGGCGAAATAGAAACTAAAAAAGAGAGTATAAACCGTGAATTGTTGGGTGCTTCTTCAGCGCGTTTTGGTTGATGATAAAGGTTGTGATTCACTCAGAAAACTCCATGGAATCGTTTTGGATGCTTGGTTTCGCTCGAATTGGACTGTGTCTCCAAGAACAGTTTTAATTTTTTCCTATTTTTTTTTTACTCGGTTCCGTGTTTTGGCGGCCACCCCCTCCTTGTTTGTTAGGAAAATATTTTCTTTTATATTGGTCAATTCAGGGTATTTCTATACCTAATGGGCCTATTGCCCAACTAAGTTAATGAATAATCATAATAATAATAATACTACTAATAAAATTAATAAAACCTAAAAATAAAAACCTAATAAAAATAATAATAATATTAATAAAAGCTAATTAAAAAATCCTAATATTAACAACAATTAACAATGTTAAATACAAATAGTTAGTCATGTTAAAATAAATAATAATCAAAATGTTAGTAAAAACCCTGAAATACCCCAAAAATGATAAAACCTTTGTGTTAATTGTGCCCAAGCGCTTGGGTCCCAAAATACCTGTTATCCACACCTCTATTCCAATTTATAGGAGAATGCTGCTTTGAATAGTCCCTTGAACCTTGAATTATTGAGGATGAAATGCGGAGGGCAAATTTTGGGGTATGACAACATACATATAAATAAATAAATAAAAATCTACATATGGGTCTGTTTGGTAAAAATAGTGGTTGACTGATAAGCTAGCTGATAGCTTATAGCTTATGACTGATGGCTGATGACTGATGACTTATAGCTTATAGCGGATGGTTGAGACTGATAGCTTATAAGCTAATTGAAGTGTTTGGTAAAATTAGCGGTTTAATTAACTTATAAATGTAAAATGACATAAAAGATATTTAATATATATTTATTTTATTTAAAATTAAAATAAATTATAAGGGTTAAAAATGGATTTTAATTAAAATAATAAGGATAAAAAAGGAAGAAAAAATGATAAGCTATAAGACATAAGCTAAAACGCTATTTGAAATAGCGTCTAGAAAATAAGCTATAAGCTAGTAAAATAAGCTATAAACTCGTGATGAAAAGAGCGTTACCAAACGGGTCTAAATATCATATGAGCTTATAAGACATAAGCTATAAGCTCGAAAACATGGCTTACCAAATAGAGCCATAGGCCCTCCACGGGCTACATCAACCAACCTAACTAAACCAGTATAGATCTCACCATCCAGGTTTACCAAACCCATGTGGCTCTGCCTCTGGTCCTCACTGAAACAAATAAAAAACGGGAAAAACTAGAAAAACTGCAAATTACCGGAAATTTTGAAATTTCCGGTATTTTTCAAAAAATTTATAACTACCGAAAATTTCAAAATTCTCGGTATATGTTTTACTGCAAATTACCGGAAATATTGAAATTTACAGTATTTTTCAAAACTTTTAAAACTACCGTAAATTTCAAAAATCACGGTATATGTTTTTCTAAAATTACCGGAGATTTTGAAATTACCGGTGGCGATTAACTGGAAATTTTGAAATTCCCTGATTGAATATACCGTAAATTTCGGAAATATATCGTAAATTCTTACTGTTTTTCGTGAAATTTCCGGTAACGCCTCCAAATTTCCGATATCGCTTGTAAATTTGTAAAATGCGAAGATGTCAAGTAAATTTAGAAATGTTTTGTGAATTTTACATTTTGAACATTTTGATATTTTCGTTGTGTTTGGGGGGCTGCCATGTTTAACTGGGGTGGCATTAAAATCCTCGAAGGGGTGCGCTGGGATTAATATAGGAGTGAGGGACAAGTAAATTCAGATTGGGCCAAGGAAACCCAAACTCGGTTCAGTCCAAAAGAAAGACATTTGTTTCGGTTATGAGCTACTAATTGCCTGGATGCTTCGATCGGTGATGTTGATCTGAATGGAGGTGGGTCGATTGTGCAAATTGGTTATGTGTGATAAAGTTGGAGATTGGACGTAATGCGTTTGCTTTGGAAATGGAAGGATTATGGTATTTGGGTCAGGTGAGATGTTGTTAGTTTGTGAAGATTGTTGGTTCTGTATTAAATTTCTATGTAGGTTTTGATTTAATTTTCGGATAAGTTTTATGAAGCTTTGGGTTGTTGAAGGTTGAGGAAGTTTTGGAGAGAGAATTGAAATTTATTTTGGCAGCATTTCTTTGCAATTTTTCTTCCCTCTTTTTGTGTGATTGATCATGCTTATTTATAGAGTTAGTTGATGAAAATCTCATGTGAGAAAGAGAGAGAAATCAATGGGTTTTAGGGGGGAATTCTGAGTGAAAGAAAGGGATAGGTTGTTAGGATATTGTGAGTAATCCGCTTGAGAATTTTTTGGAAGAATTTTGGCCTTTGATCAAGTTTTGAAATGATGGTTAGGATGAGGAGCAATTCTTGCATGGACACGACCCTAAATCCACATTCTTGAAATGATGGTTAGGATGAGGAGCAATTCTTGCATGGACACGACCCTAAATCCACATTCTTGAAATGATGGTTAGGATGAGGAGCAATTCTTGCATGGACACGACCCTAAATCCACATTCTTAGGCACAACCAATAAGAAAGAGTCTTTTTTTAATTTATTTTAATTTTGGTTTTAATTGGATTCATGGGGTGGTTGAGATTATGAAGGAGAGAGAAAAATCAGTATTTATTTTTTTAATTAATTAAAATTCTGTAATTGGTTGTGTGCAAAATAATTTCTTAGGTATGTGTCCACCTAAGAATTTTCCTAGGATGAGTTGATGATGAAATTATGTTATGTAATTGTGAAGTTATGTTTGAAGTGTGATACGAAGAAACCATGTTTTTGTATTTTGAAATGAATGTGAATTTCTTCGAAATTTCCTAATTTGAATTTGAGTAAATGAGGCGAACTTGATTGTAATTTACTCAAGAAAACGTGAAATATGGTCCCATGCTCTTGAATAAACAAATATGGCTTAAATGGCTTCATGAAAAATGGGTTGGACAAAGAATAATAGGTCTTTGCAAAATTACTTTTCTTGTTAGCAAATGGACCAAGATGAACTTCTCTTTAATAATCTTCCACCACACCTAAAAAACAATAAAAAAAATACATGAAGAAATAATAACAAAAATAATGATAAAAAAATGATTTTAATTTTAATAAAAAATTCAAACTAAATTGAATTTTAAATTAAAATTATAAATAAAAAAAATTAGCAAAATGAACAAAAATACTATTAAATTGTAAAATCGAACAAAATGCACAAATGGAAATATACATGTTTTTTTATTTTTCTGATTGAAATGAAAATGGACAAATAAAGATGTGTATATATTTTTTCTGAATTTTTAGAATAAACAAGAGAAACATGATGAATGTGCAAAATTACTGAAATTTTTGTACCGTTTTTTTTATGCATCAGATGAAAATAATAAGGGGCAAAAATGGGGGTATTATAGGTCCACAAGTATTGAATCAGATAACTCTCAAGTCACTCAGGTATCTCTATTATAGTTTAGACAGAGCAATTCAAGGAAGTCATTACAAAACACCTTAATGAAGGGACGCCAGTGAAATAAGTAAGGAAATATCAAATTCATGTCTTGTTTCTAAACTTGAACCAAGGATGAGCTATATGATTCAAGAAAATGAGAACTTAAAATGTATCATTGGAACACGCTGAAAGAATTTTCCAATGCAAAATGAGAAAGTAGTGTTGATGGATGTTTCTCCTTTAGAAACAGTCTAATTTCCTGGTTCGATAAGAGGCAAATATGTGCTTTTTGGTGTACTGATGAAGCTGAATATGGTGAAACAAGAAGAAGTTGCTCTCAACTATTATGGATGAAATAGATGATAAAGGAACATAATGTCAAGCAAGATGGTATAACATTACAGTATGAAGATCTGAATTCTACTAGATGCCTCATTCAACATGGCTGGAACAAGAACATTGAAAGTTATAATCAACTCATAAGGAATCCGGTTAAAGGCGTGGTTGTTATTTTAAAGCATGTAGACACTAAGGAACAATTGATTGTTATGTTTACTAAAGTCTTATATGCAAATAAATTTGAGAACATAAGTAGTGTGCTAGAAACTTGCACTATTGAGGAGTTATAGAAATACATGAATGAGGATTTCAATAGATATTATGTTCTTCCTCTATTTTCTAATGCTTGATGAACTTAAGCAAGTTTCTTTTATTACAAGATGGAACAAAGGATCTCTGTAAGATAAAAGGACTAATTTGAGGAAGATATGTTTAAGGTGGTGGCAAGGGATTTCAGTGTCAACACTCCTAAAACATGTGACTGCAAGAGGATTTTTGATAGGGGTAAAAGGTGGAAAACCACCTGAAGACAATCAATAAGTGTGTGTTTCCATCTGATTTAATGTGTGTTTCCATAAATGTGTGTGTATGCTTCCAACATGATTTGTACATTTACTCTATTTTCGTCAATTTTTGACTAAAAAAGGGGTGGGAGCGCTTTGTTACTACTAGATTCTCAACCTACCATAAGCTCACTTTAGAATTCCTCTGATCCTTTACTTATGATCCACCGTGAGATAAGTAAAACAAAACTTATATACAAAAAGATACAATTTGCACTTAAAATGAACCATTTGAAGACATGGTCAGAAGACATGTTCACCAAGACATTGTCTAAAAAGACATTGTCTAAAAAGACATGGTCTAGAGACGTGTTCTAAGACATGGTCAATAGACATGATTAAAAGACACATTCTAAGACGCGATCTAAGATATGGTTAAAAGACATGTTCTATGACATGGTCAAAGACACGGTCACAAGACATGGTCTAAAAAGACATGGTCTAAAGACGTGTTCTAAGACGTGGTCAAGAGACACGGTCAGAAAACATATTCTAAGACGTGGTCTAAGATATGGTCAAAAGACATGTTCTACAACATGGTACAAGACACAGTCAAAATACATGGTCTCTCACGAGTTAGTTCAGGTTCTGAATCTTATAATGATATGATGTTAGGCACCTTCTGGTGTGTAATCAAGCTTCTGGATAACTAATGTTATAAGTTCTGATGTTTGATGCTTGGCATTGAGGCTGTAACTAAACTAGGTTATGATACTCATAGTGTTCTAATAGTACGTCGGGTTCTGAGATGAAGATCATACAACTCTAGTTAGACTCTAATGAGACGTCAATGGAGAAGTATTCCTTCTCCATAGTTTATTCTGAACTTCAAAATTTATTTTGTGAGTCTTGGGCTCAGGGGGGACTCTGAACAAGCTTAAATGAATTTTAAAGTATTAACAAATTCAGGGGGAGCTGGTTAGCTTGTCTGAATTTAAGTTTCATGGTGATTACCCAGTATAAATTGTTCAATCAAAATATATGGTTTGGTCATCATCAAAAAGGGGGAGATTATAAGAACAAGAATGGTTCTGCATCTGGCCTTAGGTTTTGATGATAACTTTACATGTTATCTTAAGGAACAATTATACACTAAATGTTTTCTTTCTAGTGTGTGGCTTTTGCCTTGAAGGTTTTGACTCTAGTAAGAGGGTGTGTGACGTCATCAGGTTCAGAACTCAAAACTATGGAAGAATACTAGTGTTGTATTACAATGGAAGTCAAGATTCTGGAATGCTACTTATACAACAGTTCCAAGGAACATTAGTACAAGAGCTTCTGATCGTGACTTTATAAAGGAAGCTTTTGAGGCCTTATATTTACTTTTGTGTCTCATGTTCTGAAGATGCTGAAGATGAGGTTATGCTGAATGAGTTCTAAATATCCGAAGACATCGCTTCTGAAGACCAAGTGCTGAATACTCTAAAGACAAAGGTTTTGCTGAACAAGATTTAAAGACTCAAAGACTTAGGTTTGAAGATACAAGTTCTGATCATCTATAACAGGCTTCAATCAACATACAATTAGAAGCCTCTGAAAACTTAGAAGATCAAGTACGGCTTGTGTGTGATGGTGAGCATAAAAGTACTAACATAAACTGTGACCTCTACTTTCATAGGGTGGCGTAAGGACAGACCAACATGTACTTGTTATCTACCATTTCCACCATGACCATTGGGGACTTTTCAACTATACTTTGCATTTGCTATTATACCCTCCAAAGGATCTATCCTTCTCTATAAAGGAAGCCATTTGAAGAATTTGAAATCAACGATTCAGTTCTACAAAACTACACCAAAGCGCTGGAAAAACTTTGTTAGAGAAGTTCTTTGTATAGTTTTATATTTTTAGCAAGGAACTTTTGTTCGTATCTTGCTTATCAACACTTTTGTGTTCTTGTACTTAGACGTTGGGTAATCTACTTATTAGAAACATATTGTAATACACACTTGTAATCAACTAGGTTGACTATTTTCTTGGAGGACTAGGTGCTAGTTAGAAGCCTTGAGAAGACTGTGGCTACGGTTATAGTGGTTTCACGATAAGGACCTGCTGAATTTGTTGGGATTGTCAACAAGGTTGATCAAAGCTTATTGTAGTTATTTCCTTGAGAAGGCTAGGCGCTAGTCAGCAGTCTCAAGAAGTCACTGGTTAAGGTCAATGTGGTTAACCAAACTAATTACAAAGAACGTTGTTTGTAATTAGTTTGGCTATAGTGGATTAAGTCCTTATTGAGAAGGCAAAATCACCTTTGTGGTTGGATTGGAGTAACTTAGTTAACAGTGAACCAGGATAAAAATAATTGTGTTCATCTATTTTTGTTCACTTGTTAACCTTGTGTTTTGAGTTACAAAAAGATTATATTTGGGGCATCCCAATTCAAACCCCATTTCTTGTGTTTCTCGCACTTTCAACACCTAAAAACCTCTATTTCATTCTAAATTTGTATGCTTTGCTAGGGTTTCTAGCGAAAAAATTTGAAAGAGAACCACACCATCGATGGTGAGACGTTGGATGACGACATCTATTTTAGAATGATGTTAGGGTTTCTGCCTCTTCTAGTCTTTGCACATGACGAAATCATTCTCCATAGATGGCTATGATAGAGATGTGAAACTTGAATTTATATCGACCCCATGTTTCTTCTTATGGTCGTTTCTTTTTATATGTTGGTAGAGAGATTTGATGGACTTGAGTTCTGATGCGGTATATTGAGCTTTCGGTACGGTGGAACGGAGGTGGACATGCAAAGTTAGCACTCAAACACTTATGTCAGTGAATGTGTGAGAAAGTAGTTTAAGTGTAAGAATGAGAGAATACCTAAAATAGCGCGTGTTATGATTTATATATGGCATACAATTAAAACCGCCTCCATGAGACCTGACGCCTCATGCATGTGATTGTTCGATTAGATCGAATATTGAAAAGTGGGTTGGAGGTCAGAATCATGTGTATTCAAATTTTTCGCACGCCTTTCCTTGCAATGCTTGCCTATTGAATACAAATTTTTCGCACGCCTTTCCCACGAATTTAGTAATTTCATATACTTGTATACAAATTTTAGGATTAGAGACTTCACCCATACAATTTCTCTTTCGCCCATAACATTTCTCTTTCCATATCAACCGGAGTTAAATGGTTTCCACCAGGAAATAGTTGATGAGTAGAATATATATTAATTTATTTTGCAAAATTTTACTTAATTGGTAAAAGTTTATATTATTAGGTTCGACGTCGACACCAATCTTCAAATCCTAGAGGTCAGGTCTATGTTGTGAGTTTTTATAGTTATTATAATTTTATTTATATATTAAAAAAGAATGTATATTATTCTAAATTAAATGGCGAGTAGGGGTGGAAATAGGCTAGGCCAGGCTTGAGTCTGGCCTACGATAAACTTAAAAGGCCTAAGTCTGGCCTAAGACCTAACATAAGCTCAGTTTTTTGGCCTGGCCTGACCTTTTAAAAAATTTGCCCTGGCCTGAATGCCTATTTAAAAAGCATGTATCTCATTAAAGTTTTCAATTAATCTATATAACTTAAGAAGTCTTGTAAGTCGGCCTATATATACATATATAAGTGAACCTATTTAGCATTTGTTATATATATATATATATATATATATATATATATATATATATATATATATATATATATATATATGGGAGCATATCAAGTGAGAGCATTTTTAAATGAGAGATGAGAGGAAGAAATATCAAAAATTAGATTCATCAAGAGAGAGAATGTTAACACATTAATGAGACTATTAATTATATATATATATATTATATAGGATAGTCTATTTAGTTTTTTTTTCTTCTAATATATATGCATACATAAACTAACTTATTTAACTTATCTCTAATATATATGAAAATATAGGTCAGTCTGTAAGGTTTCATAGGCTTTTTTAATAGCTTAAGTCTGATTTATTTAATAAAATAGACTTTTAAAAAAGGTTAAGCCTGACTTCTTTATTAAATAGGTCTAACACTCTAGCCTGACCTAGGCGTATGTAGACTGATCGGTAGACTCTTTAGGTCGATCTAACCTATTCTCACCTCTAATGGAGATGTCAAGTAAAGAAGATTTTGAAGTTGGATAGATTAAAATCACCCTTTACATTTTAAAATATATATTTATTCTGTACTCTTAATCTCTAAACCTAAAACTGTTACGTCGGCCTAACTTTAAGTTACGTCGGCCTAACTTTAAGTAAGGATAACATAGAATTTGCTGGATAGAATAGAATATTCCCGCAAAAAAGAAGGATAGAATAAAATAGTTGGCCTCATAATGGACTTAGATTTCTTAGAATCCTCGCTAGGATCATGAAGCTAGGAAAATCTTTTATAGCCATATCTGATGCTGTATGTATTTTAAGAATAAAATAGGTAAGAATTTCCCAAATATCTAGATCTCTACCTCATATTCCTTAGACAATCTAAATCACACTTTAAAAAATATTGGATTAAAAGTTTCTTAAAACTTAATTTTTGAATTTCTTATGACAAATTCAAAATTTCACCAAATTTTAACCCAAAAACAGTCTATTCCAATAAATTTAAATTGAGTTTGCTGAAAATCTAAAAAAAAACTAACATTTTAATATGAGAAGATACTTTTATTCCAACAAACTTGAATCGAGTTTTTAGAACGACATAAAAACTGAATTATAAATTAGAGCAAAGTCTATGATCTAATCTTAGTCAATTTTTAAATTCACACTAATTATCTTCATTAGAGGCAATAATAATTTGATCAGGATCTTCTTTGTCTTTTTTCTAGGGACAATCACTTTTGAAGTGATTGGATTTCTAACAAATAAAATATTTTAACTATGATTTTTCAAACCTCTTTAATTTTAACATTTCTTTACACTCACTTCTTTCTCTTGAGATACTCAAGCTTTCACCACAATCGTTAATCTTCAGATCTTTCACCTTTAAAAATTATTTAGATCTCACATCTGTGTGAACTTTATCCAGTTCATTCCTTACCATAAAGAAAGATGTCTTTAAAGTGTTCAAAAGATATGGATAATGAGCTCAACATGAATAGAGTCTTGTTCTCATCTTCAATCTTCACCTCAATATTCTCTAGATCATCAATAATTTTATGAAATTCTGGCAACTGCTCCACTATGAATTTGTTCTCAACTATTCAAAATGAGCGGAGTTGTTGTTTTAGACGTAACTTGTGAGTCAAAGACTTAGTCATACAATGATTCAAATTATATTCACATTAAAGCCGTAATCTTCTCCCTGACGACTTCCCTTAGAACTTTATTTTTTAAGCACGAGATGATCACACTTCTTACCTTATCCACCATTTTGGTTTTCTCTGCTTCTTTTAGGCGTGTAGGTATCTATGCCTCACCTTTCAAGACATCAATACACTTTACTCGAGTTAAGATTGCATGCGTCTTCACTTTACATAATCCATAATCATTGTCTTTGGAAAACTTTTTTGATTTTTCATTTAGAACCCTGGTGCTCATTTGTAAACAAAACCCATTTGCCTACAATGGACACCACTTATTGTGAAATTGAAACGTTTAATTACACCAAAAAAAATTGGTGTGTGAGAACAAAGAACAATGTCAACCAAAATAAACAGCCTTCAACAAAAATAACCATATGTGCAATAAGACATAAACTTGGCAAAAGAAGATAAAAGACAAAAAAAACACAATCACTTGTTTATCCAGTTTGATCAGACGATCTAGTATGGGGAGAGAAGCTCTCCAATTAACTATAATTCCAAAAGTTCTTACAAATGAATTACAAGAAAACTGAAACCCAACTTCCCAAGAACAAACCTTATTTTCTGTCCAAGTGTTTACTAATCTCTTCAAATCTTTATAAATGAATCATACAAGGTTAAGGTGTTTATAAGTGTTTCTTAATCCTCTTAGATATCTCCAAAGACTTTTCAAATTCCAAGAGCACACTCTTAGAAATTTTCCCATGCCTCTCTAAGATTACCACTAGGATTCTCAAATCTTTCTCCCTGTCTTCAATTATAAAGTCTGAAGGTTGTGAAGACAAAAATGATGCATATACATATTTATAAATGTTGAAACTCAACAGATTAACAACAAGCCCGAAACTCAGCCCATAAACTAACAGATCCACAAAGAAAATAAACAATGAAGCTCAATACAAACGAACCAAGAAAATCAGACACGAGCCTCAACAGACCGAACCATCCACCGTGTTGGCTCCATCGCCACCCACCTTCATTGGACTGTTGCCCATACGGTTTTGATGCATTCCATCAAATTCCTAGTTGCATTTACGGCTTTCAAGTTGCTACAATCTCGAAATATGTTTCTTTTTTTTTCATCACTTAAGATTTAAAGACATATTTTAATAAATTTATATAGAGTGACACCTCTCACTTTATAAGTCGTTTTTTAAGATTGAGATGCACCAGACTCTAATTCTAATTTGATATCAGAGTCTAATGATCAATAGATGAGTCACCAATTGTTTATAATTATGCACCGCGACTAATAGAAAGGAAAGAATTGAAGAATTTTGGTTGAGAGGATTTTGGAGGATTTATGTTTATTTTTTTCATAACACAAAATCTCCTAATTTAGGGTAACTCAAATTTTATATTGAAGGATGGAAAATTTTATACAAACTATTTAAATATAATCATTATTGTTATGATATTGCAAAAATAAAAAAAATGTGAATGATAAATATTCTTTTATTATTTTATAAAAAAATTATTTATTAAAAAAATATTAATTTTTTTATATATATTTTTTAAATATTCTTTTTTCGAAACCCTCTCATTCATTCTTTCCAAACTCTTAATCTAACCTTAAATATTAAAAAGGGGTCGGCATCAAATAGTATTCGTAACTACAGATCATTTAGTAAATAAGTAAAACTATAAAAATATCATATTAGTTAACTATACAATTTTTTCACATTGAAGAAACACTACTAATAAATAGTGAAAATGTCATTTTATTGTCAATGCATGTGAGGGTGTAATAATTTAATAGTATTATGTGATGTAAAAAAGAATGAAGAAATTCTACACAAATACAAATATTTTAATTTTATAAAAAGTAGGATATATATGGATGCCACATAAGCAATAACAAACTGTATGTTAGTCATCACTTATTGTAAAAGATAAACTCAGAGTAAGTTTGTGATAAAACAAATTTTAAAATACATAAGAATCCAAAATAAAACACAAAATAAATATAAGAGATCACATACCTAATTAACCTAATTTAAATCAAACAATACACACATCTTTATACAACGTGCTCCTTTTCATTAGCCTAATTTAACTTAAACAATACACAAACAAGTTACGTATGACTAGTGACTCAATCTCCACGCCAAATTTAATGTCCATTCCATCATTTCCACTACATAACAACAACAAAAAAGTTGTATAGCACTAGCTACAATTAAAAAACATTATGTCACACACTATTCATTTTATTATTATACCTTATGCCAACTTTCATAGCACTCTAGTCCATTATAAGAAGGCATCAAACTTCATTTAAGGTTATACCAACCAAACCAACCCTTAAGGCCTAAATTAGGTTCTTTTTTTCTTTCTTCATCACTAAGGAATAAGATGGGAGAAGGTGTTTATTTGGATACCGTTTTAGTCCCTTTGAGCCTTTTCATTACAATAGTCTACCATGCTTTTCTCTTCTATACTATCAAGAACAAACCTTCACGCACAACTTATGGAATTGATAGGTTAAGGAGGAATACTTGGGGTCACAATTTAAATCAGGTATGTTCTGTTTCGATTATGAAAGAGACAAAATAGATTCGAAAAGTGTATTATGTATATAGAATTTTAGGTGTTTAAATATTTTTTTTAGTATAATTGATTTTTTCTTTAGAATTGATTTTGTCTGTGATGGTATGACTGTGCAGGGTGATGATAAAAAGGCTATGCTATGTATACAAAGCTTGAGGAACACTCTTATGGCTACAATTCTCACAGCAACAATAACAATTCTTGTGAACATGGCTTTGGCAGCCCTAAACAACAATGCATTCAATGCAAGTCATCTATTTACTAGCGAATTTTTCGGTTCGAAATCGGATAAAATCTTCCTTTTGAAATATGGTTCAGCATCAATATGTTTGTTGATTAGTTTCTTGTGCAGCTCAATGGCCATAGGGTTTCTTATTGATGCAAATTTTTTGATGAATGCTTATGGAGATTTTTTGTCTGGTGGTTACACACAAAGTGTGTTAGAAAAAGGGTTTACCTTAGCTTTTGTTGGGAATAGGATATTTTGTGTTGCTATTCCTTTGATGCTTTGGATGTTAGGTCCTGTGCTTGTGTTCTTAGCTTCCATAGCTTTGGTTTGTTTGTTGCATGAGTTTGATTATGTCCCTAAAATTCCACATAGTCAGAAACGATGTAACAATGTAAAATAAACTAATAAGCAAATTATTATTATTAGTATAGAGGTTTAGTTTTTATGTATTGTATGTAGAAATATTTATATAATGTCAAACAATAACAATGAGTTATTTATGTGATTTTAGAAATGATTAAGATAAAAGTTACTAGATGTTATTGAAACAATTATAATTAATTGACATATTTTTAAACTTGAATCAGATATTTCACATAAAATATGATTCAGTCACAAAATTTGTACTATATTTCATGTGTACGAAAAATACAGGTGAGTCAAATTGAGATTTAAAACAAATTATAAATGAAAAAAAATAGATTTATTCTCGATTTTAATTTCAAACAGGCCTAAATACTTTCTTTTTTTTCTCAGATATTAACAGAGATCGAAAGGTATGTGAAACACTTTATAATTTTGAAATAAAAAATTGATGTTGATATTAGATTCATAATAATATCTTCCTTATTTGGGTTTGGATTACTATAGTGTGTATTCAGTTTTCTGGCTCAAATGTTTATATATAACACATTTGGTCCGCTTGTAACAAATACACTTCAGCCCTTATTCTTTTTCCTTATCCATTCAAATTAGGGTTTTTTGCATCCATTGCCAGTGATAACATCAACAACAACAAGATCGACCCTCAAGATTCCATCTTGATATTCAGAAACCCATATTACCTACATCCCGGAGAGAACCCCGATGCCGTTCTTGTGGCGCCGCCGTTGGATGATAGTAACTACCACAACTAGAGAAAATTCATGCGCCGCACCCTAACATCAAAGAACAAGCTTGGATTCATCAATGACACACTCTCCAAACCTCTTTTGTCTCACCAAGATTTCGATATATGGGAACGTGCTAACAACTTGGTACTCGCATGAATCAATCGATCTCTTTCACCACAAATTGCTCAAAGTACCATATGCTTCGACTTAGCGTTCGATCTTTGCCCCGACCTTTGCGAAAGATTCACCAAGGGAAACCATTTTTGCTTCTCTAATATTCTGTGCGCTCTTCACTGCATTAAACAAGGTAATCGTTCCCTTTCACAATATCACTGATCTGAAAAAATTCTTTGGATGAACTTGAGGATATGCATCCAACACCCTCTTGTTCTTGCATCATCCCCTGCACTTGTGACTTGGCCAAGGATGTTTGTGGTTACAAACACATGGAGTACGTTTTGTGTTTTCTCAAGGGATTGAATGATACATATCACAACATCTCTGCACTCAAATTCTTCTTCTTGATCTTCTTCCCTATATCAGCCTCGTTTATTCAATGATTTCACAATAAGAAGTTACTTCTCCTTTTTCCTTCAACATCACTCCTACAGTTCTTTACACCAATAACTCCACCAACAATGGTCGCGGAAGAAGGAAAACTCCTAATAAAGGTTTGATGTTGTGCACTCATTGTAACAAAATAAATCACACGGTGGATTCCTGTTATTTTAAACATTGTTTCTCCTTGGGTATCACACGAAGAACAACAAACCCACCTCAGATTCCAGGACTTACAATGCTGAAAAGGATTGTGTAATCTCGAAATAAGATTATAAGCATTTGCTTCTTCTCCTACAACAATCTATGAATAATGCTCAAAACTCTGCTCATGACAAAGATCTCAGTTCTCACACCATTTCAGGGTTTTTTCAACAAAGACACTGATTTAAACTTATCTTCTATGTGGATCCTTGATTCAGGGGCATCTGATCATGTATGCCCCTACATCAAGTGTTTTTCTGAAATTAAGTCAATTAAACCCTTACACATTCATCTCCCCAATCGGAACATTATTCTTGCCAATTTCTCATGAACTATCATTCTTGATCCCTCTTTAATTCTACATGTTGTTATATTCATTAGTTTCGATTCATCCTTATTTCTATATCTAAATTGTGTCACAATTATCACTATCACATTCGTTTCTCACATCAATCATGTCATATCCAGCATGTGTCTACAAAGAAGATAATTGGTCAAGTGGAACAACATAGGAATCTATACATTCTGCACAAAGACACTTACACACACTCCGCTCAAACTTTTACTTGTAATATTGATAGTTTGAATATTCGTGCCTCTAGTAATTTGGAAATATGGCACCACATATTGGGTCACCCCTCTAATGAGGTGCTACAACACATGGCTACTTCCTTAACTGATATCAAATATCATTAGATTTGTTATGTCATGCTTTCCACTTAGCTAAACAATTTAGACAACCTTATCCCACTAGTAATTATGTTACTTCCACTTATTTTGAACTATTACGTATGTGTCATACCCTAATTTTTGTCCCACATTTTATATGTCCATGTGCATTTCGTTTGAAAAAAAACATGTTCGTGTTCATTTACGTATTTTATATTCTATTTCATTCATTTACTAACTCTTTGATTCAAATTTTAATTTAAATTCAATTTAGTTTTTCTAGATTGAATTTTTATTAATTTTAAATCAAATATTTTGTATCTTTTGTTTTGTTTTATGGTTAATAGGTACAATTGCAATCCAAGGTACATTTTGCTAACATTAGCAAAAGCCCATTTGAATCAAGGCCCTTTGTCATTGGTCCAAGCCAAGTTTAACTTCCAAGCCAAGATTTTGAGCCATTTGAATAATTTGAGTCATTTAAGCCATAAGCCATGAGAAAAAAATGGTTTGGGACCCCACCCACAAGCAATTCACGGTTCACACTTTTCACCTTCAGTAAAAACAAAATTTCAGATTTCCTCAAGCCTAAGTCACGAGTTCGTTTCCACTCTTGCACATCTCATCACCGAAAATTTTACTTCGTACCCCTACAATTGCCCTTCTACCCCTACAATTTTGTAAAAATGCCAACTTTACCCTCAATAGTTAATAACCATTTTACCATTTTACTTTTTACCATTCATCTAAAAAGTCAAAAAAATTCAAATCTGCACCCCTACGCACCTTCAATTCGGAACACTTATGGTAAGTCATCCGGTTCACAAATTAACAAACCGGAACACATTATACAAGTCATCCGGTTTGCTTTTTTTTCTTCCCGGAAGACATTCTAAAACTGTTCCGGTAATACGAAAATCAAACCGGAACAGATAAGCAAAGTGTTCCGGTGCATTTGTAATCAAACCGGAACGGTTTTGAAAAGTGATCCGGTGAACTTGATATCAAACCGGAACAGATTGGAAAACTGTTCCGGAACGCATTTTGTATTTTTAAATTTTTGGTTTTTTTTTTGTAGGTATGGAAGTTCCGCTCCAAATTTGTCGGAAAAACGAGACAGCTATAGATACCACTGATGTTTTCACAACTTCACAGAGATTTGTCACACGGGAAGAAGTCATCCGCTGGGTTAAAGAGACCGGAATCAACAATAAAGTGACTGTTATCATAGCGCGTTCAGACACTGAAACAGGCAAAAGAGGAAGAAGTAACAAAGTTATATTTGCGTGCGATAAAGGTGGAAAATATAAGGATAAAAGTGAGACTCAAAGTGCTACTAAGAGATGTGGATGTCCATTCAAAATCAGATCGACTCCGGCAAAAGATGGGTCTGGATGGAAGGTTGATGTAAAATGTGGAGTTCATAATCATGGTTTACCAGATAGATTAGAAGGCCATTCATTTGTTGGTAGGTTGACAACAGATGAGAAGCAGCATGTTGCTGATTTGACAAAGAGACATGTTCCGCCTAGACACATATTGACTTCCTTGCAAGAGCGAGATCCTGAGAACGTCACTCGGATCACGCAAATATACAAGCATAAAAGTGTGATTGAAGCAGAGATAAGAGGTCCAAGAAGTGAGATACAACATTTGCTTAAGCTTATAGAGGAGGCGAACTATGTTTATTGGAGTAGGAAACGGGATGATTGTGAAGTTGTGAGAGATATTTTTTGGGCACATCCAGATTCGGTAAAGTTGCTGAATCTTTTTCCTACTGTCTTGATTATGGACGCCACTTATAAGACCAACAAATATAGACAACCTCTGTTTGAAATAGTTGGTATGACATCGACCGAGTTGACATTTGCGGTTGCATTTGCTTATATGGAGTGTGAGCAGACAGAGAGTTATATTTGGGTCTTGGATAAGCTGAAGCAATTGTTTGTGAAGAAAGATGTGGTTCCACAAGTGATTTTGACGGATAGAGATCTTGCTTTGATGAAAGCAGTTGAAGTTGTTTTTCCTACGACGCATAACTTGCTATGTCGCTTTCATATTAACCAAAATGTTGGGATGAAATGCAAGGAATATGTGATGAAAGACATGCGAGAGACGATAGGCACATTGTGGAAAGATGTTGTATGGGCTAGTAATGAGGTTGAGTATGGTGTACGGTTGCAATATCTTGAACAAGCATGCTTTGCTTGTACTAACTTCCTCGATTACGTGAAGAACACTTGGTTGATCCCACATAGGCAAAGATTTGTAGGCGCATGGATTAATCGAGTGCTTCATTTTGGTAACACCACGACAAATCGGTATGTCATAATTCTTAAAATATTTATTTAGTATTAATTTTTGGAATATTATATGTTTATACCTTCTTTGTTTATTTTAGGGTTGAATCTGCACATTGGAAGCTAAAGCAGATGTTAGGAAACAGCCTTGGTGACATGGTCAAAGTTTGGGAAGCTATGAATTCTAACCTAAAAATCCAAATAGGTAACATTCGAGCTTCGTTTCAAAAAAGTTTTTATGAGGTTGAGCACGCACACATTAGTCCATTTTATGATAATTTGCGTGGTTCAGTATCGAGAGCTGCTTTGAGACGCATTGCAGAAGAGTTATCGAGGCTTGATTATGTGTTAAATAGTAGGGAAACATGTGGTTGTACTATGAGAACAAGTTATGGGCTACCTTGTGCTTGTGAGATGGGAAGATCGATTGTTGTTGGAATCCCATTACAAATAGAAAGTGTTCATCTTCAATGGAGGATACTATCTATGGAAGGTGACTTGCCTTTAGATGAGGAAGCTGGTTCGGAGGTTGATATGAATAATGCAATTGATGAATTGTGGAGAAGGTTTAAATCACTAGATGTTGTTGGAAAAAGAGCATTGAAAAGTAGGGTTTGTGAAATTGCATATCCCACAACAACTTCATTGTGTCCACCACCTGAGAAAATAAAAACTAAAGGCGGAGTGAAGAGGAAAGGGAAGAAACCAGTTGGGTATGATGTTTATAGGGATCCTTCAGGTTTTGAGTATGCTGATCAGGCGTCTCAATGTTCACAAAAACAATCGCAAGCATCACAAACTTCCAGGAAGCAATCACAATCAAAGAAGCAATCACAAGCAAAGGATGAGGATTTCACTCTTCAGTTTCCTTGTCATATTAGGCCATATATTACCGAGATTGTTAATGTTGTAGCAGATGGTAATTGTGGATTTAGAGCAATTGCTTCGTGGCATGGGTATAGTGAGGATGGTTGGGCAATGGTTCGTCGTGACTTGGACATGGAATTAAGAGAAAAGAAGGACTTATATGAGAGATTGTTCGGTCTAAGTTTATCCGAAGTGAGGAATGGATTGTTGATAGATCATGTTGGTTTTCAACCACCGGAGAAATGGTTGACACTACCAGAGATGGGTTATTTGATAGCGAATCGGTATAACATTATTCTTGTGCTGCTTGGTAACCCTTGCTTGACCTTTTTTCCTATGACAACAACATTTTCTCCAAGTGCTCCTACATATTGCATTGGCCTTGTCAACAAGAATCATTATCTTCGGGTAACCTTTATATATATTTTATTTAATTACTTATATAATTACTTATTTAATTACTTATTTAATTACTTATATAATTACTTATTTAATTACTTTGTTAATTATTTTTATGTCATGAAATCAGGTTAATATGAAAGAAGGCTTCCCGCTGCCACCCGTCACGGTAGATTGGATGAAGTTTCGTCTTCAAGTGGCGACATCTTGGATGTTAGGATTTGCTGGACGTCTTCAACATTGGCATCATCTTACGCCTATGTTACCATCACGTGTTAATATAGATTAATTAAGTGACTTTAATTTATATGTAATATTTTAACTAAAAACGTCTTAGATTGAGTTATTTTATTTACATCTTAGAAGTTTTTATTTTATTTACAAAAAAACACTAAATTATTATAACATTGAATATAGAACATTAAAACATGATAACAATAACATAGAATATTAAAACATGATAACAATAACATAGAACATTAAAACATAGAACATGATAACAATAACATAAAACATTAAAGCATTAGACTCTTGCAGACGATTCTGGGCGCACCAGCATCTTCAGAACATCCTCAGCAGACCTTGTTAGGTTTACCTCAAACTCGATCGGTCCCTTTGTTATCTTACGGCGGTGTGATTTCCACATGTCTTTCATATCACCATCACATTTCAACTCCACAATATTATAACTTATCCTTCCATCAACATCCATGTTCCAATTTTCACGATACCAGATTTTAGTCACCACTCGGTTATCAGTTTCTGGCAACTCTTCTTTCACCCAACTTTTAAGTGACTCGAGTCTCCCGCAATCGTTAGGTATTGAAAGCTTCATGGGTTCCTTAGTTCCAGTATAGAAAACAATTGTGTCAACCATAAAATTACCAAGAGACATTCTGAAAAATATGATATTTTGTGTCAACACTAGGAGGTCCTATTTATAGGCCATGAGGGCAATCTTATCCGCACAATATCTTATCCACATAATATCTTATCCAAATAAGATATCTTATCCAAATAGAATCTAAACTATAGAATAAAATATAATCCAAAATATACAATAAAATATAGAATAAAACAAAAGACTAAAATCAACTATAGAATCCAAAATATAATCCAGAACCCAAGGTGGCGATAAAGAGTGGCCAGTGCCGCTGATGCCCAACTGTATGAACCAAGCCCACGTAGATCTCTAAACAATAGCAAATATCGGGCCTCAACCAGGGTAAATGTCTTATCCGCAAAAATGGTAGAACCTACCAACATCATCAGATATGCCCTGGTCGCGTAAGTCCAACTACCAGCAGCACGGTACTGCACGAATCTGTCATACAGCCACTGCAGTGAGTAATAAGCTCCCCTGCAAGAACGCACATGTACAGCCATGGCATGTCTATCCACTCCCAATAACTCACAGCCAAGATCAACAGCCACCTGCTCTGTGACATGCTCATGAGGATACCAGAACATACCATTGATAGGCAAATGGAGCAAGCACGCAACATCATCTAAAGTAATCGTCATTTCACCAAATGGCATGTGAAATGACGAAGTCTCAACATGCCACCTCTCCACAAATGCTGAGACGAGATTAACGTCTATCTTGGTCAGGCTAGTTCTCTGAAGAGAAGCCAGACCTGACCTAGACACGATAGCCTCAATCTCAGGTGGGAGCTGCTGAGGCACTCTCTCCTGGAGCTTCGTCCCGTGCCCAGCAACTTTAAGCTCCTTTTTAGAGCCTCTTTCCTGAAAATAAATAAAAAAACTACATTAGAAGATATAATAATAAATTCTATTTAAAATAAATCAAATAATTTTTACTTACCTCTCCGTACCATAACCGGCGAGCAACATGGTCTTGATATCGAACAAGTAAAGATAAATCTGATGGTCCACCAGGATATCCAACTGGCTGTGGTGGTGGGTTAGAGGAACCAGCTTCGTCGCGGCGGCGGCGGGAATGTGGTCTCCCGTCTGGTCCAAGTGTACGCATTTTCCTGAAAAAAAAATTAAAAAAAAAAAATTAAAAAAAAAATAAAAAAAACCAAACCGGAACAGTTCCAAAAAGGGTTCCGGTTTGCAACTGAGCTAAACCGGAACAGTTTTCAAAAGGGTTCCGGTGGAGATGAAAACAAACCGGAACAGATTTCAAAAGCGTTCCGGTATCATAGGCAACAAACCGGAAGAGTTCCAAATTGTGTTCCGGTTTGGAAGCGAACGCACCGGAACAGAAACCAAAAGTGTTCCGTGAAGTATTTTTCTGAACCGGACCACTTACCAAATGTGTTCCGGTTTGGAAAGTTAGTGAACCGGAAGAGTTTGCCAAGGTGTTCCGGTTTGTGTTTCGTACAGATAAAAGGAGAGTGTTTGTTCAAGATCAGTAAAAAGTGAAAAATGAGAAAAAAATTTCCTATTTATGTAAGGGTAATTTCGTCAAAAAAATATGATTGTTGGGGTAGAAGGGCAAATGTAGGGGTAGGAAGTAAAATTTTCCTCATCACCTTCACACAATTTTCCTCTCACTCAAATCCAATCTCCTCTTGCTATAAATAAAGAGGCAATCACACTGACAAAGGGGAGGAGAAAATCTTAATGTTATGCTGCCCAAATAAATTCCCGTCCAAAGTTTCAATGATTCACCCGTGTTCTTTTGAATTGTTTTGGGCTTAAGCAGGACAACAAGAGAAGTGACCCATTCGTATATCCTCTATGATGCACCCGTGTGAGTTTGCTATACGCCTATGCCCTCGTTTACACTCTTTTTTCTTAGTTTATTTTTTTATTTTATCATCAATTTTTCTAACATTTACTTTCTTTTTATTTTAACTCTTAATATGTATATATGTTATGATACAAAATATATTAGTATTAGTTCTCTTCATTATTTTCTATATTAAAATATCAATAAAAAATTGTCTCAATAATCCCTTTTTATCAATATCCTTTTTATTATTTTTCAATATTTCTCTTCATTTCCACTCTCTTAATTTATGGGTGCAAGTTTTGAAAAGTTCATTATGGGGAGGTTATCATTCCTCTAATGAACCATTAAAGTGGAGTCCCATGATGGTTAAGAGAATTCTTTTTGTTATTTTACATGTGTTGCAAATGTTAGGAGAATGATTTACATATCATTTCTCCAATTTGCTTTTGAACACATAAATTGTTATTGACCAGTCTCGTTGTTATGGACCTATGTTTATACTTATGCACTTTTTCTTTTGTCCATTTGGACCTTTTTATTTTGTTCTTAAAACATTAATAATCAAACTTGAACCATAAAAAAACTTAATGTGAACTTGGACTTTGGATACTATACACTAAGCTTGGAGGATGGACTATTGGACTGAGACCTTGACTATTTTATGTTGATATTCTAGAAGCCCTTGGAGTTTACTCCAAGACATTGGGTTGTTTCTTTTTGTGTGTGCAAGTTATTTTGTATAAAGTCTTTGAGGTTTAATTCCAAGGCATTGTAATTGAGAATTCATCTATACACAGTTGTTACTCTGCCCAATTTTTGTCTCAAGTTCTTATGGTGCATTCTCAAAGATTTGTGCAAGTTATATATATGGAGATGTTATGTTCATTTGAGACTTATTTCATCTGGTGCTTGACATTGAGCTTGCTTGGTTTGTAAATTCAAAGGATGGGAAATCTACATTGACTTCTTAATGTCAAGTGTTGGCTTCTTATTTGGTTATATTGTTCTTGTCCTTAGCTTTTATTTTATGCTTTACGATAGTCCCTTCATCTCTTCTCATCTTCTTTGATTTTCCAATTTTCTCCTTCTATTTCAAAATCTTCTCATGTTTGCAAACTTTTAAAGCTCTTCTGATAAACTTTTATTCAAATTTGTTTTCCCTTTGTGGCTTTTATTTTAAAACATCTTCTTCTAAAGATTAGGCACGAGTAATCGTCATAGTTGAGATGTAATGCCCTATCCCCTTGATATTGATTGATATAGTTGATTCTTTTCCACTTGAAAGATTTAGTGGCATACTTGTTGATCTCTATCCGAGTTGGAGCCCTTCTTTCACTTGTGACGCTTGTTCTCATGTTGAAGTATGGTTACCTGAGTTTTCTCCTCTGAGATGACAAAGTGTCTCTTCATTTTAAAACAACCTTTTGTTTCCTTTTGAGAGGAACTACATTTGCTTTAACTTCTCCATTGCACTGAGGAGGTATGTAGGCACAAGATATAACATCTTGCCGAGCATCATTTTAAAATCAAACAGACTTTCTTTTGCACACAACTCTTTTTACACAGATTACAAAAAGGTTCATGTGGAGTACCACAGATGTGAGGGGTGCTAACACCTTCCCCTTGCATAATCAACCCCCGTACCTAAGATCTCTGCTTTGTTTTAAAAATCTCTTTTTGGCTTTTATTTTGCTCTTTTCCCATTTCCTTTGGAAATAATAAAGCGCGGTGGCGACTTTCACTAAAATAATGAGTCAAATCAATCAATGGCTTTGGTCTCAACTTTTCATTGCTACAATATAGATATTTAGGGTCCCATTGATGTGCATTCTTTAGATGGTTATCAATATTTTCTCACTATTATGGATGAATTTACTAGATACACTTGGACTTTCTTAATGAACAAAAAATCTAAAACTAGGCCTCGCATTCATAATTTTGTTGCTTATTGTCCAAACCAATTTTCTGCCAAAATTAAAACTATTAGGACTGATAATGGTAGTGAATTCCTCGTGCCCTCTTTTAATGCCTCCTTGGGTATCCTTCATCAAAGATGTTGCGTAGAAACCCCCCAACAAAATTGCACTCCTGAAAGAAAACATAGGAACCTTCTTAATGTCACTAAATATCTTATATTTCATGCCAACTTACCTGAATGCTTTTGGTCTTTTTCATTATGCCATGCTACATACCTCATTAGTAGACTATGCAGTCCCACCATAAACAACAGCACGCCCTATGAGCTCACATTCAAGGAACCTCATACCTTTACACAACTCAATTTTTTTGGATGTTTGACCTATGCCAACACCATTACTAGGCATACAGATAAACTTGATCCTAGGGCCACTAAATGTGTTTTTCTAGGATATCCTAATGGGATTAAAGGCTATTTGCTATTTTATATTAACACTAGGGCCACTCTTATTTCTAGAGATTTTGTTTTCTATGAAAACTCTTTTCCATATACCAATTTTCCATCAACTCATACACAAAACAATGACCATACTCACTCAATTATACCCTTTATATTTGACATTCCCATCCATCCCTCAACCCCTCCTACCACTTTTGATCCCACATCTAAACCTTTAACTTCGAACTCCCCCCCCATCACCACCTTCAACCCTCATATCTAGCCCCACAAACAAACCCTCTCATGCCTCACTTTTACCTTCCCATGATCTGTCCCCTGACTCTTCTTCTTCCCGTGACATAGAAATAACAATGAGTCAATCATTCGCAAATCTACTAGAAATAGGACTGCACCTGCATATTTAAAAGATTTTGTTTGTAATGTTGTACATTCTCCTATTCCTCATGACATTTCCAAATATGTTTCTTATCATAATATTTCTCCTGCATATTATTCTTTTATCTCTGTTATTACTACTGCATATGATCCTATTACCGTTAAACAAGCCAGCACTAATGCTCATTGGGTAAAAGCAATGGACACAAGAATCTAGGCGCTTATAGCCAATAAAACATGGATTTACACACCTATACCTTCAGGTAAAAAGGCTATAGGCTGCAAATGGATTTATAAAACTAAGTTTCATGCTGACGGCTCCATTGAACGAAATAAAGCTAGGTTAGTTACTCAAGGATTTACGCAAGTTACAAGTACTGATTTTTTTTCACACATTCTATCCGACCGCTAAACTGACAACTATAAGACTCATTCTAACCTTAGCTTCTTCATTAAATTTGCACTTGTTTCAACTCGATGTTCACAATGAGTTTTTAAAGGATAATTTGGATGAAGAAATGTATATGGCTTTACCCAAGGGCATTACACCTTTTTATCCCAATCAAGTGTGCAAACTATTGAAATCCATTTATGGATTAAAGCAATCGAGTCGACAATGGTTTGATAAAATTTCTAATTTCTCCTTGCTAATGGTTTCAAACAATGTCCTATTGACCACTCATTGTTTATTAGCCAAGAGCATGGTAATCTGATTATTATACTAATTTATGTCAATGATATTGTCCTTGCAGGTAACAACTTAACCGTCATTAATCCAGTTAAAGCCATCTTGCAGCAGCACTTTCACATCAAGGATATTGGACCTTTAAATTATTTTCTTGGCTTGGAGGTGGCAAGAACTAGTTCACATATCAACCTTTGTCGGCGTAAATACGCTCTCGAAAACCTCTTTAATGCTGTTTTTTGGGCTGTAAGCCTTCTACAACTCCAATGGCTCGCAACAAAATACTCACTACCAACGCAGGCACACCTCTAGAGGATCCTACTCCATATCGTCGCCTCATTGGACAATTAATCTACTTACTCAACACTCGCACAAACCTGTCATATTTCGTTCAACAACTCGGTCAATACATGATTCACCCAACCAACCTACACCATCAAGCTTCCTTTCGTGTTCTCCGTTACCTCAAAAAGTCACCAGCTCAAGGACCATTTTTTCCTTCTACTTCACCATTGCAGCTCAAAGCTTTTTCCAACTTCGACTGGGAAAACTGTTCTGATACTCGCAGGTCCATCACTGACTACTATATATATACTCGGGAGACTCTTTGATCTCGTGGAAATCAAAGAAGCAACCAACTATTTCACGAACCTCCACCGAAGTCGAATATCATGCCATGGCATCCATTGTTTGCGAGCTTTAATGGTTAACCAACAACTTAAAGGAATTACAGGTTCCCTTCATTGAACCATCCCTTATCTACTGTGACAACGCTTCCTCACGCCACATCGCCACAAATTCTTCGTTTCATGAACGCACTAAACACATTGACTTAGATTTCCATCTTGTTCACGAGAAACTACAGCTTGGCCTATTCCATCTTCTTCCAATTGCTTCCTCTCACCTGGTTGCTGACATCTTTACCAACCCCTTAGACCTTCAACCTTTCAATGTTAATTTGTCTAAACTTGGTGTTCCCTCTGTTAACCCTCAAGCTTATGAGGGGCTATTAGATTCATAATAATATCTTCCTTATATGAATTTGGGTTACTATAGTGTGTATTCAGCTTTTTGGCACAACTGTCTATATATAAGACACTTGGTCCTCTTGTAACCAATACATTCAGATAACAAGATTTTTCTTTGCCCAATGAGCTCTCTCCATACCATTTATGTATTAGTTAATGAGGATCGAAATAATGATCATTACAACTTTTCTCTCGGTGGAACAAAAACTGAGGTTTAAAGTGGTAAGTTTTCATGACACTCTTTGTTACCTCGCATAACTTAGAAAAAATCCATTTTCCAACCAAAATAAAATCTGATTTTTATAGTGATGTAACTACCTTATGTACCTTATGAAGTAGATACTATTCTAACCACTCTTTAAATATGAGATTCATCTTTTAGATATGATCCCAATCTTTATAGATATATCATCTCACACTCCAAAGAGCGTATCTTTTATGAATGACGCCGGATGTTGATTGTACACCGGTACTATGAAAATAGGCATTGTTAAATTCCCTACAAAATATACACCATAAGTTAAATAAGTTTGGTATACAGACATTGTCAACAAAGGTAAAAAAACTATTGGGTAAACTTACTCAAGGTATTGTTTAACTTCGACGCAGTTGATCAAGACATGGACATGTCCGGATTGCATTTCTTTCTGGGTCAACCAATGCACACTCTTCTTTCCAGAAGGTCGACCTGGAAGACCGAATACTGATAAGGTGAATTGACTCCTCTGGTTGACATTTACCGGATTCCGTATGGTTCTAGGAGTTAACATCAAGTGATTGAAATAATGACTGCAAAAATGTGATGTTTCTCGATGCAGGTAATGTGCACATATAGAACCTTCAACTCTTGCTTTATTCTTCACTGATCGCTTTGAATCACCCATGAACCTTTCAAACGGATACATCCACCTATATTGAACTGGTCCACCAAGAAAGGCTTCATATGCAAGATGCACAGGTAAATGTTCCATTGAGTTGAAGAAACCAGACGGAAATACTTGTTCCAACTTACAAAGAATGATTGCAATGTTTTGGTCCAACTTCATGATGTCTTCCACTTTTAAAGCTGACGCACAAATATCTCTAAAAAACTGACTAATTTCAGTCAGTGGATCAAGAACATGTTTGGGTAGCGAGCCAAATGCAATTGGTAACAATTGTTCCATGAAAATGTGACAATCGTGACTTTTCATTCCATGCAACTTCCCAGTGTTAGGGTCAGCACACCTTGATAAATTTGATGAATACCCATCGGGCATTCTCAAATCTTTTAGCCATCGACAAACAGCTTTAGCTTCTTGGGAAGTCAAAGTGAAACAAGCCTTGGGTTTTAATAACTTTCCATTCGGTAGAGGCTTCAACTCCAACTCTCTTCTGTTACACCATTTTTCCATGTCTTGTCTGGCCTTTTCATTATCTTTTGTTTTGCCTTTCACATCCATCACTGTGTTAAATACATTATCAAAAAAATTCTTCTCAATATGCATAACATCTAGATTATGGCGCAACAAGTTATCCTTCCAATACGGGAGGTCCCAAAATATACTTCTTTTTGTCCAATTGTGCGTGACTCCGTATCCTTCAATTCGGCATTCTTTGCCAGTATCTGTAAATTTTGGTAGCTCACTAACTTGTTCCCATATAGCCCATGGTGACAATCGAGGCGGAGGCGAATCTTTCACTCGTACATCTTTTTTAAAGTTTGTCATGTTTCTTCTATAGGAGTGATTTCGTGGTAGGAATCTTCGGTGACAGTCAAACCACGAGCTTTTCCCACCTTTATCCAACGTGAACCCTTTGTTGTTTCCCATGCAATGCGGACAACCCATTTTGCCATGCGTACCCCAACCAGACAACATGCCATATGCTGGAAAGTCGTTGATGGTCCACATCAATGAAGCTCGCATTATAAAGTTTTCTTTACGTGATATATCATAAGTCCATTCTCCAATCCACAATCTCTTCAAATCATCAATTAAAGGTTGTAAATACACATCAATTCCTGCTTTTGGACTCGAAGGTCCTGGAATGATGCACGTCAAAAACATGTATGGTTTTGTCATGCACATCTCAGGAGGGAGGTTGTAAGGGGTTACAATAACTGGCCAACAAGAATATGCGGTTCCCGACCCTTGGACATAGGGAGTAAATCCATCCGAGCATAATCCAAGCCTGACATTTCTAGGTTCTGCGGCAAAATCAGGATGCATTCGATCAAAATGCTTCCATGCCTCGCCATCAGATGGATGCCTCATAGTGCCTGGACTTGTGTTATTTGTGTGATGCCATGTCATTTGACTTGCACTGTGCATTGAAGCAAACATTCTTTTTAACCTTGGTATTATTGGAAGATAAAACATGGACTTTACTGCTACACGGTCTTGATTAGTGTTAACGGCTCTACTGGGAACTTTATATCTTGGACTCTTACAAAACTTACATTCCTCCAACAACCCATCTTGAGTACCAAACTCATTGTCGTAGAACAACATACAGCCATTAATGCAACAATCAATCTTTCTTACTCTTAAGCCCAACTTCGACACCAACTTCTTTGCTTCATAAAATGTTGTAGGCAAGTTGTCTTTCATTGCAGTTGAGTCCAACATCATCTTTACGAAGAATTCCAAACACTGATCAGGAACATTCCAATTTGCCTTGGCGGCCAACAATCTCACACAAATTGATAACTTTGACTCAGACGATCCATCAAACAACGGCGTATTCATCTCATTCAACAACTGATAAAATTTCTGCGCTTCCTCATTCGGCAACTCTTCCCCACCAAAATCTTCAGGCTCATCATAGGTCACGTTCACACCAAAAGCATCCTCAACCATGTCACCAATCAGATTAAAGTTTTCCTCATATTCCACAGGCGGCCGACTACTTGAAGCATGAGAGTTGCTAGTCTCTTGTACGTTACTAGGCAGTTCTTCACCGTTAAACGTCCAAACCCAATCATTTGCAATGAAACCCCTTCTATGCAAATGAGCTGTTATTTCCTGTGGGTCACTAATTATTAGTCTACATTCACATTTAAGACAGGGACACCTAACTCCTCCTTCGCTTCGACATAATTCCTGAGCAAACGCCCAACTTATAAACCCTTCAACTCCTACTATAAAATTGGGTTTAAGTCCCATTCTTCCTGGAAATGTTCTATCGTACATCCAACTACGATAATACCGATAATATTCCATACTGCACATTTATACAATCATTGTCATTTGGAGTTAGAATACTAATCAACTTAATATTCTTCTTAGACGTATACTAGTTAATATTTACTATTCTTAAAACTATTATTTAGTAACAATACTACTAATATTTTTAACTACACGCGTTATATTGAACATATTTAACCATAAAATAATTTTTTTTAACTACACATTTTAAACTACATATATTAGAAATATTATTTAATAAAAATACTACTGTTGTGTTTTTGTTACATATATAGTAATAAAAATAAAAAATAAGAAATAAGAAATATTACTATTATATTTGAAAATATACAAACACATGCATATTATGTTTTTATAACATATATACAAATTCAGTTTTAAATCTATTATATATGAATAAAATAAAAAATAAAAATAAAAAATGTTTTTATTAAATATATGATATACATATACATATTTTGTTTTTTATTAAAAATTTTTTTAGTATAATATTTCTCATTATAATAAATAATATATATAATAAAAATTAAAAATGAAAACTTTATAATATATAACTATTATATTAGTTTTACATATATAAAATTTATTTAAGTTATAAAAATATATTTTTTAAAGTGAGAACTTTATAGTATATATTTATATTATATTCTTAAAAATGAAAACTTTATAATATATATAACTATTATATTCTTTTTAAATTTATATTAATATTTATAATAATCTATTTTATATACTGTAAAATATTATAATATATATAATAATTTTAATAATAGTTTTAATATATCAATATACTAAAAACAACTTTAATAATTTTAATGTTTGTATAATATTAATAGTTTTAATATATAATATATAATAATGTTTGTATAGTTTTAATAAAAATATTAATAAAAATTATACTAAAAACAATTTTAATATATCAATTTTTTTAAAACACATTATAACAATTTTAATATATCAATTTATTTCTAATAGTTTTACAATTTATACAAACACATTATAAATCTATATACAAACACATTCATATCTTAATTAATAAATCTACTAAAAATATGATATACATATACATATTTTGTTTTTTATTAAAATTTTTTTTAGTATAATATTTCTCATTATAATAAATAATATATATAATAAAAATTAAAAATGAAAACTTTATAATATATAACTATTATATTAGTTTTACATATATAAAATTTATTTAAGTTATAAAAATATATTTTTTAAAGTGAGAACTTTATAGTATATATTTATATTATATTCTTAAAAATGAAAACTTTATAATATATATAACTATTATATTCTTTTTAAATTTATATTAATATTTATAATAATCTATTTTATATACTGTAAAATATTATAATATATATATAATAATTTTAATAATAGTTTTAATATATCAATATACTAAAAACAACTTTAATAATTTTAATGTTTGTATAATATTAATAGTTTTAATATATAATATATAATAATGTTTGTATAGTTTTAATAAAAATATTAATAAAAATTATACTAAAAACAATTTTAATATATCAATTTTTTTAAAACACATCATAACAATTTTAATATATCAATTTATTTCTAATAGTTTTACAATTTATACAAACACATTATAAATCTATTTTAATAAATGTATCCCAAAAATATATACCATATATCTAACCCAAAAATCATTATAAATTACACTAAAAATATATTTTAATTACTTACCTCTTCTTCAATCTACTCCTCCTTCTTCAATCTACTCTCCTCCTTCTTCAATCTACTAAAACTATACCAAAAAAAATCAAAAATTAATAACAGAATAAAGAATAAAATTATAACATAATACTTGTTCAACCTCTTCATTACCTTTGATATCAAAAAAATATTTGGATTGATGCAATTGGAGTTGGATTTTGGGAGATTGAAGTTGTTGTTCTTATTCTGGTTTTGGGGATGAAGTTATTGTTGTTCTTGTTCTGCAACGAAGGTGTGGTGGAGTGAAGTGAATTGCATTGATTTATACCCAATGTAGCGACGTGAATTTAATTTCGCTAGTTGCCACGTGGTAAACACGTCGCAACAAGCAAACGGTAACATTTAATTAATGTCTCTGCCATAAATCCTGTCACCTAGTCAATTCAATATAACATTTTAAATGTTGCGACGTGTTTACAACGTCACTACTTAATTTTTTAAAATTTGAATCTCCCCCCAATCTCCCCCCATGTGAACGTTATTGCTTTTTAAATTTATAATTTATACATTTAATGTAGCGACGTTTGACCCACGTCGCAACTTTATTCATGTAACCCAACGTCTGACTCATCCTTATTTTATATTTATAAAGTTATTTTAAAATTAAAAACATGTGGCGACGTGGTAGTCACGTCGCTAGAGGCAATAAATACCCACGTGACAGCCACGTCGCTAATATGTGTCGCTGGGGAGCACTTTTTTGTAGTGGTACTAGAAGATCAAAATACTACACCACCACTTCATAACCAATACCGTGATGGTAAATCATCTAGTGACTCACCCCACGTCTTACGTTTACACAAAAACAATTGAATATTAATTATTTTTTAATTAAATATGATACTATTAATTACATTTTATAATATCTTATTTTGGCTTTCATTAGATACTCACAAAACTCAAAGACCAGTCAAATGATCACTTTCACTAGCAAGTCACCACTGTGTCCTATAGAATCTAGTTGAGTTAAAATATTTCATCCGAGGTTTTCGTTTTCATGAATGCATGGATCTTCTTTGACTTTTGAATAATTAGAGTCTAGAGTGGTACTAAATTTGTAGACGTGTGAGCTTTTCTAAAATAATAATGTAATAAAAATTACATGTTGTTGGCTTGACCGAAATGGAAACGACAAAATTGAATTTCACAATACAATTTCTCATTAGTTCACACATGCTTTTTGTCGGATTCATACTAACAATTACCAACCTTTAATTTGTTTGTTTGGACTTTATATAGGTTAGAGAAATCTCAAATGCTTTTTTATACTTTTTGAATTCCCTGTCTTTAAATTTTTATTGAGGAAAAGTTTGTTGAGGAGAGTCTAAAATAGTTTCATTATTGCAACATAAAATTTTTCTCTAATAAAATTTTCATTTTTATAAATATCTCACTTTTTTTTTTTAAATTTCTTTAAAAATTTTCTAATAATGATTCTTAAAATATTTTTTCTTAAAATTTAATTATCACTCTTAAAATAGTCAAACATAGTATTTTATAAAAAAAGATTAAAAAAATAGACTTATAAGGACATAAAACTTATTTGAAAAAATTACACTTATATTTGTGGAAGTTTTATTTTCTTTTTTCTTTAGAAATTTTGCTGGGTGATACTTCTTCATATCGTTCTACAGATGTAGTTTATTTATTTGATGTTGAATCCCTCAAAAATCGTTTAATTATTGAAACGGTTCTTTCGAAGGAAATCACAGGAGTTGCTTTGTAGGAGTTTGATTAAGTTGCTGAGACTTCTTAAAGTTTTGAGCTTATGCCTTCATCTTTAAGTGATTGAACTAATTTGTTCAACTTTTCTACAATTTCTTCCTTTTTCGATTATTCTCAAAGTCATAAACACTCCCATCTCTTGATTTAAGGATTTGATCACATTTCTGATTCCAATTCTTAGTTCATAGATATTTGTTAATGACAAAGGTTCTAACCTTATTTCTAACATTTCTAAATTTAGAGAGGCACTTATGAATAAAATATTCACCTTCTTCACCTCGTGTGTTCATTCTCTCTTGTTTGATATTTGGAGAAACTCCATATATCATCTCAAGAGTGTCTCACATTTCTTTGGCAGATTTTCAATTATGAACATAAATGAATTGACTATCATCTAAAGATATAACTAGAAAAAATTTACTTTCGAAATCAATTTCAAACATTCTCTTTTCCTCTATGGTCTAGAGGAAATCGGGTTTATCTACTAATTCTCCATCTATGTGGTGAGTAGGGATCAACAAACTGTTGATTATCGTTTTTCATCATTCAAATTCAAAACTTTGAATGGAGATTTTAAATCTAGCTTTCCATAGTTCAAACCTATCACCATTAAACGGTGGATGTGTATTTAGGAAGGATATCTTATTAGAAAAGTGTTGGATGTCATCTTCGTCCTGAGCTATTAGTCTTTGAAGAGGAGTTAGGCTTTAAAGCCACTAGTTAGACATGTGACTCCACACACAAGAGAACTGAAGCAGTTAGTCTTCCTTCTATACACGAATGAAGCTTTAAGCGATTAATCTCCAAGCTTAATCTGATTTTTATAGCGACTTATCTCGAACCAAGATGGAGTTTTGAACTGGTGATCCTCCAAACTGCACCAAGGTTTTACACGGGCTGACCACGAATCAAACCAAAATTTTACACCAAGTTGATCTCAAACTAATAGAGCTTTTAAACTAGGCTAAGTTCAAGAACCGATTAGAATATTTTTCACCGGTTATCTTCAAGAATCCAAAAAGATAGTTTTTCCTTAAGTGGTTAAGCTCACGAACCAAAGAGAGACTTAATACTAAATCCCCAAATCAAAGCTTTTAACAGGTTTAGTTTCGAACCTAAAAAAACAATTCTTTACAAAAAGATATTCACTCAAGAGAAAAAAGTACTCTTGAAATTACAAGATTACCATTTCCAGAACAAACTTGCTCACTTAAACACAAGAACCTTTCTCAAAGTGCTATGGCTAAATTGATGTGAGATAAAGAGAAAATATTTTAGGTAGATAGGAGGAAGGTGAGATAACTCACGTTTTTAGATGTGTGAAAGAGAATGGCGAACCCTTTATTTTTAGGCCCAAGGTTGGATAAAAAAAAGGAAACAATCCATGGACAAAACTAACGGTCCAATCAATTAAATGACCTAAATAATCGATTATTAATGCCCATTTTAGAAAAATTTGATAGAGAGTTATTACCCTTCATTATGACTCAATCAGAATTGATTATGGACTCATTTTTTATTTATCTAATTGATTAGGTATATGCTTCAATGGATTAAACAATTCAAAATACATGTCCTAATCATTTTGAGAGTTTCTAAATCATCTGGCTAGGCCAAAACATTTTTTGGTGATTTTTTTAGAAATAGAGGCATCAAAATAATTTAGTGATTATGTGATTTAGCCATAGTATTTTGCTAAAACGCTCTTGTGTTTTTACAAAACATTGATCACTCAGATCGACCGAGCGACACTACAAAAAAGAAGCTCATTAGCGGCGTGATTTTCACGTCACAACATGGAAAATCACGTTACAACAGGTATTTTGTGTCGTGACTGAACACACGGAGGAGAGGGTGTGACAACTTATTTGCGATGTGAAATCAATGTCACAAATTTGTGACGTGAAAATCATGTCGCAACCTTCTACACATATATCAAGTGGGTTACAGTAATAGCCATACACATTTTATTTTTGTTTATATAACTAAACATCTATTAAACATATTAAATATATTAACCATAAGTATTTTGTCTAGGGAGCCATGGCTTGGCAATCAAAATTGAAAAAGTGTGTTGCATTCTCTACTACTGAAGTCGAGTTTATAGCCGTCATGGAAGCGTCAAAAGAGTTGTTATGGTTGAGGAAATTTACAATGGAACTCGGTGTGAAACAAGAAAAATATGTCTTGTTTTGTGATAATCAAAGTTCCATTCACTTATCGAAGAATTCCTCCTTTCACTTGAGGTCGAAGCATATTGATGTTCGTTGTCATTAGATTCGTGATGCATTAGATTCCAAGTTGATGGAGCTTGAGAAGATTCACACCGATGACAATGGTTCAGATATGTTGACAAAGGTGTTTCGTAGGGGAAAGTTAGAGTTTTGTCGTATGGAAGCCGGATTGGTATTACCTTCTGACTAGTCGCTCAAGGGAATTTGTTGGGCTTTCCCTCCTATTTGGAATGCCCCAATTGGAGGTGAGTTAGTGACCCATGAGTGTGTAAGCCTTTGTTGTTACCCAACAAAGAGAATTAGGTCATTCATTCATTGTGTGAGAGAGACAATAAGAAAATTAAATTAGAAAGAAGAGTGAAATCTCGCAACCCTTTTTTTTGCACAAATTGGTTCCAAAAAATCGAAGCTTGCGCAAAATCCAACAGTCGGATCGTCTTGAAATTTTGGCACAACGTTCATGACTTATAACATCACATTTTGAACGGTGGTGATTGGATTCAGAGCTTTCTATGTTGGTCTATCGAGTCCATCTTTGAGGTCAGAATTTCTTTGTGTTTTTAGGTTGTTTTGTCTCTCTTGATTCTTGTTGTATTCCAAGATTGATTGCAAATCTTGATGATGTTGATGTATACCTCTAACTAGTGTTAGAGAAAACCTTGTTTGTATCCATTTTTTATTATAGTGGATATTTTAAGTGGCCTACGGGTCTCGTAGTTTTTTACTCCTAGTTAACGGAGGTTTTCCACAATAAAATTGTATTGTGTTGTTTGATGTGTTTTTGTTGATTGTCGTTGCATGTAATATTTGTGAGAGTTTATCTTGTTGAATAATTTCGTTGCATTCTGGATTTCCACTGAATAATTTTTTGCCACATGTTAATAATGTCACTAAATCATGTCGTTGGGGACCATTTTTCTTATAGTGCGACCTTTCACAATTCCTCTCTTTCACACTCTGAAACTTCTAGACTTTTCTGTATACACCAATCATATGAGTATTTTGCTCGAGTGATATCTTCAAGTCAGACGCCATCATCATAAAATATCATAGAATCATTAAACTCTAGCTCACCAACTTTATTTAGAGGAAGAGCTTGAACAAACTATCTTGTGCATCTTTGACCACTTGAAATAATTTCTTATCTTTATGCTTTATTGTCAAGTTGTCATCAATTTAACTCCATCAGTTGTCTTCAGTTGTCATGATGAAAACCATGATAGGTCTAAACATGACTTTATTAACTTAGATCACTTCTTAATTATACCTGTAAGCACATAATTCTACATTCTCCCCCTTTTTTGTTGACTATATAGTAAGTGTGAGTAGTGTGGATAATATTTTCACATTAGATAGGAATTTGATGACTTAAACATTTATAAATAAGAAAACTCACACGCATAATTTTAAGTAAACAAGTGGTGTGTCTCCCACAAATATCTCTGGTTCATAAAAATATCCCTATAAAAATAAGAATGCTCATAATAAAAAATAAGGATAAAAATAAAAGGAATCCTAAAATCATATTTTAAAAAGTTAAAAAAAAACTTTCTAAGTGACAAGGTAGACATATGTCTTATAGAGCTAGGGTGGTGGTTCGTAATTCTATTTTGACTACCTTACCGGTCTTTAATATTCGTTGCTAAAAAATGTCATCCAGAATCAATCATGTACCTTTAAAATTGCTTTAGTCATTCCAAAAGCCAAATTACTCTACTATTTCCTTTCCTTGTTTGTCTCTACCTTAGTGTTTCTTCTATAATGCAAAAATCCGATTTCAAGGATACAATAGACCTATCAATTCAACACCAGGTAAGCAAGCCATTGACGACTATCACTCACTCGAAAACCAATCAAAGAACACCACCTGTTTAATGACGTAAATCACTATTCATATGATGACGTCATCACAACTCCTAAGATTCACTACCCACGCGCCATCCTCTCTTCCATATCCCACAGAAGGATCCAAAGCAATACACGTTACACAATACACATCCTCCATCGCTGTGTACTATATGCTTTCCAGAAGCGCGTGTGAGTAAGGGTAATGAATTTTCATACCAAGGTTCCTCTAATCTTCGAAGCATGTGCAAAATATAACAACAACTTTTTTATTTTTATTTTACAATAAAATATAACAACCACTTGTTTTCTCATTTTGTTTTTTTCTTCACAAAAATATAAAAAAGAGTTCAGTATTTTGATAGAGACAAAAAGAAAAGTGTGACTACAAAACCAAACCAAAATCTTGCTTAGATTCCAGTCTTCAAAAATGGAAAATGAAAACCTAGGTCACGGTCGTGGGACGGTGATTGATGAGTTATTAAGAGGACGTCAAATTGCAAATCAACTTAGAAATATCCTCAATGAAAATTGTGGTGATATTGATGATAGTAATGGATCAACAACACCATTTGCTGAGCATCTTTTGAAGGAAGTGCTTGTCACCTTTACCAATTCTCTCTTGTTCTTGAATGATACTCAAACTTCAGAAGTCTCTGATGTGCAACTCACCAAATCTGAAGATTCTTTGGAGAGTAATTGTAAGAGTAGTTCCGTTGTTAAGGAACGAAGAGGCTGTTACAAAAGAAGGTAATTTAGTAGTTTTTTATAATACTAGTTACTAATTTTTCTTTGATAAACCTATATATAACTTGTCTGCAAATCTTATCTCAAACAGCAAAAATCCGATATTGTTAGATTGAACTCTATTATTGGAGTTTGAATCCTGATATTTGCAAATATAAGTGAATAGATAAAAAACTATCTATATATAACTCTTAGATCTATTTAAAGGATTGATTTGTTCATACCCAATTAGGTTTAGTCTATTTGGCTGATTTTTTATTTAATTTTCTTCTCTTATTTCTTGAGTGATTTATATAATTAATTTCACTTACATTTGAACATTAGATGAGGTAATGTATGCTTTGTTATTTAACTTGATTACTAATAATTAAAATTTAATTAATACTTTTGTTATTATTTGTCCCTTACATATGAGTAATATTGGACCCTATCAATTATTGTTCCTTATTATTATCATCGTCATATCAGCCACACATCATGAAGAGACTATGTTGTAATTTGGCATATCCTTTTGTTTCAGTATAATTATTGTATATTCTGCATATTGGTTTTAAGTTTTGGGAATCAATTAAAAATTTATATATGCAATTTTTGTTTACAGAAAAGTTTCACAAACATGGGAAAAGGAATCTGAATATCTAGTGGAAGATGGTCATCAATGGAGAAAGTATGGACAAAAAACTATCCTCAAGACCAAATTCCCAAGGTATGTTCCTTTATACCTATCTCTCCTATGCTTTAATAGGTTTTAAATATCAGGTCAAAGCATTGCAACGCTGAATGCGGTCGCTGCAGGGTAAATAACGATATCCGATATTGTTTTGTCGCGGTTATTTTTGAACTTCTTTTTAACCTAAATGACTTATGAGTCTAAATGGATCTACATATGTATATGCTGTGCAGGAACTACTACAGGTGCACCCACAAAACTGAACAAGGTTGCAAAGCAACAAAACAAGTGCAAAAAGTTCAAGAGGATCCACCTCTTTACAAAACAACTTACTATGGTCATCACGCTTGTAGAATCTTACAAAGTCCTGAGATCATAGCGGATTCATCATTTTCTCCTTCTCATGGCTCTTCCATGTTCCTTAGTTTTGACAACTCTTTCCCAACACCAGCCAAACAAGACTGCCCTTTTCTCTCATCACCTTCTTATCCATCAACATCATCATCAATATCATCATTGAAAAAGGAGTGCAAGGAAGAGATTGTTCATCCTCCTCATTCATCTTCTGCTAATGATTATTACCTCTCTGGACTCACTTTTGATGATCCAGAAAAGGATGTCACACTATCATCAACACTTGATTCTCATCAACTAGGTTTCAATATTCCTGATATCTTGTATGAGGGTGTCCTTAATTGGCCTCTTTTTAAATGCTAGCTAGTAGGAGAGATTAGGTTAATATGGTTGAAAGCTACCTTGGCTTCATTTTATGTCAAATATGTTTTGTATTTATCAATTTCCAATGAAAATGTGACATAATTTTAATTATCAACAAAGTAAATGTGTCATATATAATGATGTAAAAATATGGCTTCTTTATTTACAAATCATATCTCAATGGACAGAAGTCAATATTATTATTAGGTTGAATTTAATTATAATGGATTGAATTTTAATATTTATGTTTGTGTGAGAGTTTCTAGTGATTAATTATTACCACTTTTTAAAATTAAAAAAAAAAAAAAAAAACTCCTTTCAATAAAAGCAATGTGTAGTTATTAGTAATAAATTAAAGCAACGGTACAAACAAAGTGATTATGTAGTATAGTACTGGTACTGTATAGGAGAAGAGGTTATTAGGGTGGATTCAATGTTTCATTGCATGAAATGTCTCTATTATTAAAGTGATGTGGGGTTGTTGTTTTTCTGTTTCTTTGTTTTGGGGTGAGGTGGATATAGAACAATGAGAAAAAAAGTGATGGAGATGGTTCGTTTATATGTGAATGTGGGTGAAATATATCCTATTTACAGCGTGCAAAATACAATGGCCCCAAACTCCTGATCCACATTTATAATGATTACTTGCCTTTATATGAAAAAGAAGGAATTTATAATGTTTATTGAGAAATAGTAATTTATAGTTAGGGGGTGTGTAAAATATTCGGTTTTGATGTCCAAATTCATAATCAAACATAAACCACTTTTAAATATCTGGATATAATTGAATGATTATTAATCGGTTTAGTTATTAATGGTTTGGTTATCCATTCATATAATTCGGATTTAATTAAATGGTTATTAACCGGTTAAATTATTTTGGATTCGGTTATAACCAAATCCAAATATTTTAATTCTCAAAATATTAATTTTTTTCTGAAAAAAAATATTTTCGGAAAAAAAAAATTTAAAACTGAATTTTTTTAAAAAACCGGTTACATAATCATAACCAAATTTATAACCGATTTTATAACCAGTTTTGATTAAAATGTGGTTATGGTTATAAATCCAAACCATTTAAATGGTCTTAAAATGGTTATGGTTTGGTTTTTGAAAATAACCAACCATGCACATCCCTATTTATAGTGACTTTTTCGGATGGCGTTTACCTTCCCCTGTTGGTTATATCTGCGTAATTTTTTATTTTTTATTTTAAGTAAAAAATAAATTCAAATTATTATATTATTATTTTCTCTTTTATGCATAATGCGCGTTATTTATCGGCTTTAAATATCCAACTGATGTGTTGTTCATAATTAACAAGTTTCATTTGTTCGAAAATGATACGATTCACTGCAAAATGATTTATCATAGATTCATCTTACTAAATTATTAACTGCAAAATGGTTTATCTTAATCAACAAGTTTCATCGTACAAGTTTCATTTCATGAGTTGAATTAGACTAGGAATTATCTCACGGATGGGTTGAAGATTTGTGTTTATAGAGTAATTTATTTAGATTCAGATCTTGTTGTTGTCAATGATATTGCAGATCTGTGGAGTATTGATTTGAGATTGAAAACTATTAGAGCACCGAAATATTGTCATGTGAACTTCATGAAATATTTCACGACAAGATTTTGGTCACATTTGGTGATAAGAAGTTGGACAGACCCAATAGAGAAAAGAAAGTATCAGTTTTACTTAAGGATTTTTATTACTAAATAAGTGTTGTTAGTAGTAATTTTTATTGTATTTTTCTGCTGTTGTTTTCGTCCCAATGCCTCTTAGCCCATTTAGGTGGCTTAACCCTAACTATTTATATTGTAATTCTGAATTGTAGAAGGTATGAAGAAAGTATGAAGTTTGTTTAATGTCAATTTCTTTTAATGCCTTTTAGATCTAAACTTAGTCTAGCATAAATCTATCATTTGGCTTTTGCAATGACGTTTGAGAGGAGAAAGGTTTGTTACTTCAACACGGGAGTGATGGTTATGGATCTGGTACGGTGGAGAAAAAAAGGATACATCAAGAAGTTAGAAAATGGATGGAGATTCAAAAGAGTGAAGGAATCTACGAGTTTGGTTCTCTTCCACTGTTCCTTCTGGTTTTTGTAGGACATGTGGCGGGTATTTAACACTTGTAGAATCAACATGATTTGGGTGGTGATAATGTGAAAGGAAGTTGCAGAGATTTGCATGCTAGCCCTGAGCGATAAACTATGGCTTTGACTTGATTTCAAAAACCTTTGTCATCTTGATGCTCTTTGGGCACCATTTGATTTGTATGGACATATGGACACATTCATGAATTATCATAGAAAGAAACAATATGGTAATTGGTTAGTGTTTATCTACTAAAGCTAGATTTTCTCAACTCTATACTCTTTGTTTTCATTGAATTTTCATAAAAAAGAGATGGAGAAAATTTTTCGTCATGGAACAAAAATTGGACATAGTTAGCAAACTGAGGATCTTGAATCGGTGGTACTGATCTCAGATACAGCGGTGTGACGTGGATGTGCAAGGTTCGCACTCTGACGCCCAAGTCAGTTCAAGATTCAAGATGAGTATATTGAAAAGAGGAGATCAAAGAATGTACCTTGATTTCCCTCTGAACTGACTTTATACATTAGGTCTAGTGGAGAGGATTTGAGATGAATAGAGCCTCCGCTACTTGGGCCTTTGGTCGGCCCAAAATAGTTACCCCTCGACTATGATAGGCATTGAGAGGGTCGGGGAAGCCTGCATTGATCTTGGTTGGCCTCCAAGGATGTTATCCAATGCCAGTTAGAAATGAAATGCTTATATGTCAATTGAAAAAGTAGTGGTGAATAGGGGCATTAAATACATTCTCATTATTGAAACGTTTCACAGTTGCCTGTTGACTCATGTGCTGACGCGATAAGTTAGGATATGATACAACTTATAGTGCACTTAAGTACACTTGAGCTTGTGTGTATTCCCAAGGATAAATCCAACTGTTGATTCCAAATTCCTTTGCATCATTAATTTGGATTGTTCAATCATCCTTACCAATAAATAGGGGGAGTTGAGCGTAGAATTTTTTTTACAATCCTGAGCATTCAAGTTCACTAATAGATGTTATTATTAGCAAATGTCTATTCTTTTTACTTCCTGAAAGTGTTCAGCAATGATTATATTTCCTTTATCCGAGTCTCGGAGTTCCTTCACTTACTCTACTTCAACAATCTTACATAACCAGGTACTCTTCTCCAATCAAGCTGTCATTTTCATAATTTCCTATTTTCTAGCCAGGATAAGTGATAAAACTATTAACCTAGTGAGTGATTATGAGAGTGATACTTCATCTGCTGTAGGAATATAGGTATCCCCTAGTTCTCGTATCCTTCCCCTTGCTCAAGATCTCATGGGCCAAGGAGTTATATCCCTATATGATGATTCTGACTCGAAAATGGTATCTAGGAACTTCTATGATGAAGGGGCTTCTTTGTTTGACTCTTTTGAAGCCCTTTTATCAAATGACGGTGAAGAAGGAAATCGTACTGAGGTCCCTATGCCTCTCCCATTTTGATTGAGGATGAAATACAAGCTATCAAGTGAACGTGCTGACGATTTCAGCAAACTTTATTTGAGAACCAACAACCATAAACCCATCAATGTTAAGGTGATGATCCACTTTAAGCTTTAGGGAATATCCAACAAATTTTCTTGGATCACACGCAATGAGCATTTTAAAGACAACCAACTAGGCTCAGAGGGGTCTTTCGTTGGCTGAGTCGGTCGATGCAGTTAAGTACGACTAGGTGGATGCAGAAGTGGTGGGTACTCCATCCTTTTTTAGTACTCAATTTGCAATAGATTCTGCTTGCGTCATAGTCGGTAACCCTTTAGATTGGCCAGTTCTTCTCGTAGGTCTCGAGAAAAAGATATGTAGCTTTTTAATTTTTGTTCGATACCATTTTACGAGTATATGTTCACAAGGATAGGGTTTTGGTTGCCTATCTATGACTTTGAAGTAGCTGTACTGAAACATTTATAAATTTCCCCTTCCTAACATCATCTAGGGTCTTGGGTTTACATGAAAGTATTCCAATTGTGTGCTAAGCATAAGTCTTTGACTTTCTCTAAATCCACATTAATGTCAATAGCCTTGCTTTCTAAAGATAAAATTAGTTTGTTTTGTCTTGAACATTTTCTAGAAAGATTCAAAATTCCACATGTAATTATGGGAAGACATTTTATAAGTCATAGAAAGGTATATAATTTATTTTACATTCACTAACTTATTTTATTCATCATCAGAATAGTGAGAATTCATTAGTGTCATGTTTGCTTGCTCTTCATATGAAGATTAACTTATCTCATTGACATCACATGCCACTTATGCTTTCTTTGGCCTTTTGTCCTTCTTGCTATTTACTTTGTTCTTCTTTATAAGTGGAGGGAATTCACTTTTGACATGTCCTCTTTTTCCACATTCAAAACAAGTAACCTTCCTTTTTTAAATTGGTGTTTCTCTTTGACTAATTTCCTTTAGTCCTTTTCTTTCCAAATAATTTTTTAAATTTCTTGATTAATACATCATCTTTATCCTTAGAGGATTGAGATTCACTCTCGTGTTCATTATCATTATATTTGACTCTAGTTTTTAAGTTGATACTTTTGGATTTTTTTTATAGATTTCATGCTTTTCTAGCTTTTCAAGTTCAATTTCACATTCTTGAAGTTTAACGAACAATGCGGCTGAAGACATTTTGGAGAGGTTTTTCTTTTCCAATATTGTTGTCACCTTTGATTGCCATGCCCTTGCCAATGATCTAAGGACTTTTAGATTCAAATCATTGTTTGTAAAATATTTTTCAAGAGCCATCAAATGATTTGTTAAGTGTGAGAATCTAACTTACAAATCAAGAATTGATTCACCTGGCTGCATTTTTAACAATTCATATTTTTGTGATAAAGTGTTTAGTTTGGATTTTTTAGTCCAGATGCAAGTACCCATTCATTCATCGTTTGGATCTATTTTACAATTTGACACATGAAAGAACTCATCCATTCCAAGTGCAGATGCAAGAATATTCTTTGCATTCCTATCATACAACACTTTCTTCTTGTCTTCATTATCCCAAGAGCCTTTACCCATTATATTTCTACATTATTTATGACCGCTATGTTAGAGTAAGCACTAATAGCCAATCAATATTGGTTGTACATCCTTATGTATCATAACCTTGATATATATATTGTTTGTTATATATACTCATTAGACATTGTATTTATTTTATTATTTGTATATGACATTATAAAGTCCTTAGAATAATTAGTCTACTAATTACCTATTAAGTGTGACTTAATCGTGAGACCTCATTTAACATAAAGATGTTAATCTTAAAGTATTCGTAGTCAAGCATTATTGTTAAATAGAACCACAATAATGCAAATAGACTATTATGTAAGTAGACTGATGATTGTGTCTCACAAGTCATGAATATGAGATATCAAGTCTTCACGTAGGTATAAATATTAAGAGTAATATTTATACTACATAGTTTGTTATATAAGTGTCATAAGTTATTCTCATAATGATAGTGGTGTATACCATCCTTAAGAGATGAGATATTAGAGAATAAGATGTGATATGTACTTGGAAAAGAAGATGATAAAAAGGCGTGATACAGCTATGTGAGATTTGAGAAGACTTAAACTAAAACCTTTAGTGTTAGGAAGGGAAAATCATTCATAATCGTAAGGCTAAGACATAACAGATTTGAGTTTGGATTGGATGTGGGTTAAGTGAATGTTGGTTTTAACGTAATGCGGTTTGGTTTGGTTTGGTTTGTAAATTACAAACCGCAAATCGAATCGCACGATTTTGTTAAAAATGACTCAAATACATCCGAACCAAATACGATTTTTTGTGATTTCGATTTGGTTATGTTCGACTTTACAGTTTCATATTAGATCGGTTTGATTTTGAACACCCCTAAGTGAGACACCTGTAAAGACATCATGCTTCCAGGCTTTGTTACTCATTTTATTAAATATTAAAAATAAAATCTTTTATACACATAACTACTCCAATAAAACTTCATTAATTTACATATATTAATCAAGAGGACTAAATATTCTTACGCCCAAAATCTAACACCATATACCTATACAGCAATGACATGTATTTCTTTATATTAAAAACTAGTCAGAAACCCGTGCTGCCGCACGGGTAAAAGTAATTTGTATATTATGTAAATAACTATAAAATGTTGTGTATTTAAGAATCTTCCAAAAGAATGATATGGTAACAGAATGACAATTAGTTTTCTAATAATGTGAATAGACAATAATGAGTGTTATTCCTAACTGATATTGATTGTCTCAAAAGAAGGTGTAAACTACAATATTCCTTACAAAAGATTATAACAAAAAATTTGCAACATGAGTCTTCAAAATGTAGTGGAGGCTTGAACCTGAAAAGTACACAAAATTCAAATGACATGTCCTAATAATAAGTAAAGAAAGTCATTATAAGTTAAATAGTATGGAATGGTAAAAAGTTACAAGCAAAAGATACCTTTCACAAGTTTTGGAACACTTCTTTGAAAACAACGTTAGTGGTGTTACACATTGGTTCTTTATCCTTATCATGAATAAGAATCTTTAATCCTTCTTTTTACTTAACTCTTGAAATCGTGACATATAATTGACCGTGACTAAAAACCTCTTTTGGCAAATACAAACCAACATGGTCAAGAGACTGTCATTAAGACTTGTTAGTAGTCATGGCAAAGGAAACCATAATGGGGAATTGGCGTCTAACCAATTTAAATGGCCATGGTGACTGTGAGGGAGACAATGACATCCTAGGAATATAAATGATGTTACCAACATTTTTTCCAGAAATGATCTTAGCTTCAATGACATGAGATGCAAGTCTGGTTACAGTGAGTCGTGTACCATTGCACAAGCCTTCAGACTGATCTAAATTGCGCATTAACATTATTGTGACGCCAACTTTCAACCTAATTGAATGATTAGGCAATCCAGAAGTTTTGAGAGCATTAAGGAATTAAGGTGTGACATGCTCATATGCATCAAAGTTAGTAGCATCAGATTTATCTATAGAATCGCTACTGAAGTATTCTTTGTCTTCTCCTACAAAAGATGCAAAAAGTTCAACATTACATAAATGATTTCGATCAGCAAGTAATTCCTATGTTGCAGCACAAATTCTAAATATATAATTATTTGTTACCTAGAAGAAGGTTTGTGATATATTTGTTGATATCATCAACTACTTCAATTGTTGAAGCTAAGATTGCACAACTTTGGAAATAGTCCAAATCAAGATAGTTATGAATAAGATCAGGGTAGGCATCCTCCACAATTGCCTTAATGGGATCTGAAAAGTTTGAAATTAAAAACTCACGTGGAATACAAATATCAGCATAACCATCATTCGGCTCACACATGGTCCCATCCCCAATATTTAAAATCCATTCTGAAAAGCTCCTAATGTCATCAGTAGTAGAAGCACTTATACCAGATTGTAACCGCATGTTCTTTGTAAGCTTCAAGACTTTACAGTGGTCCCAAATATACGAAGAATTGATTTTTGCATGGATAATATCAGATCTAGTACCTCTTGGTATAACAGGGAGAATTTGTATAAAATCACCACCAAAGACGACAACCATACCTCCAAATATTTTTTGAGATGCATTAGGCATTCCGCTCATAATATCTTTCAAGGATTTATCAAGAGATTCAAAGCAAAATTTGTTAGCCATCGGAGCTTCATCCCATATTATAAGATCGGTCACCTTTAGAAGCGCAACAAGATCATCTTTTTTGTTAATGTTGCAAATAGAATTTTCTAAAGTAGGGACAGGAATCTTAAACCTAGAATGAGCTGTTCGGCCACCTGGTAACAATAAACTTGCAATCCCACTTGATGCAACCGGCAAGACAATTTTTTTCTTAGACCTAAGTGCAGATGATAAAGTGTTCCACATAAAGGTCTTACCAGTTCCTCCATAGCCATATAAGAAAAAGACTCCACCTCGTTGCTTCTCGACAGCATCCATGATTTCATGAAAAATGTTTCTTTGCTCATCTACAAAATAGAGAAGCATGGGAAATAACATGAAAACAATGTAAATGCAGATATTCTTATAATTACTTGGTTAAGTAGAGTAAGATTACCTGTCAGAGATGAGTACAATTTAGCAAAAAGTTGTTGTTGTTCAAGAACATCGTATTGACGTTCATCATAGAGAAGCTGATTTCCTATAAAGGAAACAACAAAATCCTTGGGATATGGCATTGGCTTGAAATCTTTCAAGCTTTTATTTTTGTTTTGTAATAGTGTTTCAATAGCAATTAAAGTAAGTTCCTTTAGCTCCGCATCACTTAGTGTCAACCCTACAATAAAAAAACTTATATACTGTTAGAATATAAGTTCCTGCTAATGGATATAGTTTGTAGCTCCGCATCACTTAATCGGTACTGCTAGTTTATGGCATTTGTTTATTTAAAGAATATAAGCTAATAGTATATAAGTTCCTGTTAGAATATAAGCTAAGTTACTGTTAGAATATATGCTGACATTATATAATTTGTAGCTCCGCATCACTTAATCTTATCACTACATACTGCTAGTTTGTAACTCCGCATCTGTTTAAGGGTACTGCTAGTTTATCTCTATGTGAGAATTTGTTCCTTTAAATTATTATCACTATAAACTGTTAATATCTTATCATACAGAATGAACAGCATTTAATGCATGGTGGAAACAAAAATCTTACAAGAAGTTAAGAGGAAATACCTTGATCTCTTGCCAATAATCGTTGATCATAAAGAATACCATCTGATAAAAACTTCCAAGTCAATCTCCACAGATGTTCCGGTCTATTCACGGATGACGACATCAACATCGTAACAAATAACTTGCATAAAAATAACCCAGATCCCCAAACATGTGCCTCTTTTATTGCCTCAACAAATTCTCTATCATCTTGTAGAAATCCCATAGCAAAACATGCTCCTCTAAAAGTTTTATGTTTTTTGCCATCAACAGTTTTGATGTCATCATAACATAAAGGGCCTTTCTTCACAGTGAGCATCATCCTTAAATAAAACAATTCACCAGTGCTTTGAGGAACCCAGATAAGTCTTCCAATGGTATACCCTCGTTTCCTTGGTTTCCAACTTCGGCTTCGTTTATGATAAAAAAATTTAGAAACAAAGTCACCATAAGTTAGTAATCTAGCTTCTTCGTAAGTTTTGTTAGCCTCAAACTAAGATGTAAACATTGACTCGGTTACACTTGGTTTGAGTAAAACATCACCAACTTGCTCATAGTCTTTGTAGTAAACGGATTTTTCACCTTCCATGTGAAAGTACAATCTCTCTACGGCTGGTTTTCTTCCGTGTATAGAATAAGAAAATATCCTCCAACATGCCTCGCTTGGGGAGATGTATCTACAATCCAGATATTGCTTGATCTCGTCAATGTTGTCTTTGTTAGAACCGTGAATGACAGCTGAAATTCGATCAGAACCTTTGTTTATGTATTTGAAAAGATACTTCATAAAAGTACTTTGATTGCACCACTCCATGTTGATGTGCGCTTCATACTTCAACAATAAACTTGGATTGTGAGGAACAACATGACCACTATGAAAGATGATCCCGTTTTTTTCAATCGTGTGACCGTTGTTTCTTCTCCTATAAATAGGATATCCATCTTGGTCCACTATAGTGGTCGGTTGATATTTTTTGGGGAAGTACTTGGAGCATTTCCTATCTTTCATGCAAGGTAAATTAACATTTGCCAAGCCACAAGGACCATGAACCATATGAGATTTGACCAAATTGTACAACCTAGGATGTGTTAAGGGATCGAGCACTTCAGCACTAATTATCTTGTCAATGTCTTTGGGTCTTGGATATTTGTTTGAAGGATGCAAAAAGATCAAAATATGGGCATGCGGCAATCCTCTCTTTTGAAACTCAATGGTGTACATATCTAGCATTCATAGATATAAGTAAATTAACACAATATCATAGTAGTGGTATTAATGCAACAAAGTATAAGAGAAGTTAAAGATGAAACTTACAGGCAAACACTTTTCCTAGCACGCCTTTCTTGGTTAAGTCAGTTAGCAATTGATCAAACTTGATTTTGAATATTCTTGAAATGATGTCCGGCTGATCTTGTGGTTTCAAATGAAGAGGGCCAAGTACTCTTTGAATCTCAGGCCAATTTGGGTTGCAGGTAAATGTAATGAACAAATCAGGAAAGCCAACTTTACTACAAATGGCCATACCATCATAGTACAATTGATTCATAAACCTACGACCGCGGACAAAGGAGGGTGGTAAAACAACTCTTTTGCCTATGCTTGACTCAGGAGCTTGACTCTGATCACCTTCCTCGTTTAGAGACTTGTACTTGGAGACCCTAAGCTTTGGTTGATTTTTTCTAAGCCATTCTAACTTCTCGGATTCTAACATTGTGTAACCATCGCACAAAAACTGTGGGAACAACCTCCTAGAAGATAATAAAGTCTTAGCCTCAGTAAACCTTGTTTGAATGCGAAATGCAAGCCATTCTCTAATGGTAAGCCTATTTCTTATGCTGTTTTCATGGATGGGCAAGTCTCTATGAGCTACATCAGGCCTATAACCGTCTTCACCGTAAGGAAAAATCAAAGGATATTGAAAATCCATGCAACTTGCATGAAGCTCATTGATTCTCTGAAGCTCTCCTCCTTTTGTTTGCATTATGATATCCCTCATTTCTGCTGTGTCAATATCACCGACAACCAAGGCAGCAACTTTAGAAACAGTCGGTTTATTATGTACTCTCCCATCTGTGGATCTATTAGAAATTAGTCTCAGCTTAAGGTTTTGAGTTTCACCATTGTCTAGCCATTGCCTTGCCATTTGAAAACTCTTAGCATGAGGATTGCATTCTGTCATACCCCAAAATTTGCCCACACTTTTCAAAAATTCGAAATTATTTTTAAAAATTGAATTTTTATAAAATATTGAGTTCATTTACATTGACATCCTGAATTTTATAAATATTCGGTTTAAAGTCTATTTTTAAATATAATGATTTACCCTTAAATTATTTATATTTTAATAAATAGCAAAATGATGGCCGATGCTTCATACACTTTCAATTAGCTTTTATTTCAAATAAATAATTTAGCACAATTGGTAAGGAAGCAAGGTTTGTGGGTGCAAGGTCCCGAGTTCGAATCCCACTATTTTGTTTGTCTTGGTGAGCAAGCAAGATAATTTAGGATACCAAAATCAATGTAAATAAAATTTGTATTAATGATTTTAATGAAAAAATATATTTTCCTTTTCTATTGTTTAACCTAATTTTTGTAATATAAACTCATAACAATCCTAACCTAGGGGGACGACTAATCTTGACTTAACCCTCACACTTTCACGTACAAAGAAAACCACCACTATACAATTTCTACCCTTTTCTTTTTTACAGCATGATTAACCTTTTTGTCTAATATAAACAAAACCTTTTTTCTTACTATCATTCACCTACACATTCACGTACAACACAACCTCCCAAGGGACGAATCCTATTCTCACAGCCACCCTCTAACAATTCATACAACTTTTTTACTTTTTTTTTCTAACACACTGTACCGATTTCTTCACTTTTACGTACCAAAACCTACACAAAGCCATACCAAAACCTGTACATCCAATTTCTAACCTTAATAATGCAAATCCAAATCAAACATAAATCCACTGATAAAATGCTTCCATTCGAGTTATCACTAACCACACCGTCATCATAATTTCATGAAAATCACCACAAAAATGGCTCTCCACACTTATAATTTCATCTCTTTTTTTGTTGTGTTGTTGTCTTTATCTTTTATACAGGAAAAAAAAGAAACGAGCCGTGAAACATCACCACAACTCCGACAGCCAAAGCACCTCCTCACCGGCGAAACTCCCTCCGATTCACTCACCAACCGCCGATGAAAGCAACAAGCACTCACAGCCAACACCGACGCAAAGATTCGACTGCCCCTGCTCGCAAACAACGTCGACACCATGCGAGAACGAAACAGAAGCCAATCGGACAGCCGCTGGACCGTCTCCGTGCGTCAGCCGCGACCCAGCCGCGCCACCATCACCACGACCGTGGCAGATCCGAATCTGGCCGCCCCTTGCGCCGCCACTCTCAGCCTGCTCCGGCGAAAGCCGGACTGAATCAGTTGCGATACGAGCCTCCCTCCAATCGGTAACTCCCTTTTCCTTTTTGTGCTTTCCAATAATTGATTGGGTGTTGTTTGGTTTACTAATTAATTTTGAGTTTGATTTGTTGTGTTAATTGATGTTGAGATGGTTAAGGAAAATAGAAAGAAGCAAGTTTGGAGAAAGAAGAAGGGTAGTGAATTTTGTTTTTTTTTCTTCGTTACTGACAATAGGGAGTGTTTGAGTTTTTTTTATTTTGTTTGTTTTGGACGCCATGTGTCTTCATCCAAGTGGTTAATGATATTTTGAATAAGTCAAATATATGCCATTATCTTCTTTTATTAAATATTAAAAGATATAAAAAGTAAAAAAAAAACTAACACATGAGAGATAATAGGAATGGGTGGGACGTGTTTCTATGCATCTCATTTTTATTTTTATTTATTTTTTTATTTATCTCTTTTATTCATATAAATTAAATTGTTTTTTTATTTAATTTAGAAATTAGTTTTGTTTTTATTTTAAAAAGGAAGAAAACTTGGCTTTTGGACCTCCTCCACTTTAATTGGCCCAGCACTCTGTTTTTTTACACCTCTCTTTTATTGTCTTTTAGTAAGTCCATTGTATTATCTTCTATTTTAATCTTTTATTTGTTCTAATTCAAAAAATAAAAATAAAAAAATAATTAAAATATTTTAGTAGTTAGATTTTTTTCATATCAAAATACCAAAAAATACTTTAATTAGCTATTTTCTTTAAAGTTTATTATGTTTAGTCTTATATTTTTTTTTCTTTGTTAATTGTAATTACTATTTGTTAGTCTGTCATTTTTCATGAATTATTTTTCTATATCCGTACTAACACTTTCTTAATTTTTTGCGAGGTACACTTTAAGCAAATGTACATTAACATATCTTAATTTCTCTTGTTCTATTTCCGCATTTCTACCAATTTTTGTATCTGCTTATGGGATGTAATAGTAACTTAGGATCTTTATTTTTCCGCATTTTACGTTCATGCACTTCCCCATTTTTAGTTATGTATCCCCTCCCCGAAGCCCTGTAATAGCTAGGACCCCTTTATCTTCTGCTCTTTATTTTCCTGCCATACTTATCTGCGTGTGATAGTAAAGTAGGGCGTGGAAAGACTAATAATTGAACGATAGCTAACCTAACTCAAGATTAAATACTTGAATCTAACACACTCTCACCCACTCACCTCTAGGGTACGCCCCTCTTGTTGCCTTACGAATTAAATGGTTATGTCTCTCGAATGTAGAGGTACTTTAGCAAACGATGACCCTCGAAAATATCATCATAAAAAAGATCTTAGTCCCTCGGTGTCCGTCGGAGTTGCCTACGGTAAAAGATCTTGTCCCTCGGAGTCCCTTCGAAAAATAATAGTCCCGCGAAATTGCTAAAGTATCTCTACTTGTTGCCTTCAACGACCATCCGATGACCCTTCGATTGTCCAGAATACGTCCAATCAATAGGACTACCTACCCTAAATGGTAAGGATAGCTCTATCCCTTTCTTAGAAGAATAAAAAGCATAGAAAAAGACCAATTTAGGGCAGTGCTCTTAATGTGCCTAGCTCGATAAAAAAATATCTTTTCAATACTCTTTCAAATACTAAGGCTACGCATTTACGCTAAAGTCCTTATGTCTCTTTTCAATTCAAAACAAACAAAACAAACATGAGTTAAGCAAGTTAAGAGCCCGTAGATAACTACGGATGAAAAGGGTGCTTGCACCTTCCCTTTTCATAACTTACCCCGAGCCCGTTTCTTTTTAAAAGGTCTTTTTCTGTACTTTTTACCTTTCCTAAAATTGGACAAAATAAAAGTTGGTGGCGACTCATGCTCACCGCAACATTGTTGCTTATAAAAATAAAAGTCAGTTCACCGAGTTACACATTCGTACAGCATATCAGACAACTGTTGGACAACCATTTCATCAATGTTTTTGGAGTTCCTGCCATGTAGTTAATATGAAAACTAATTAATATGAAATGAATATGTAAACCATAAGGTATGAAGGCATATAAGATTTGATCGAAATCAATTAACAAAGATGCTTGTTACCTTAGTTCTTGCATTCTATGATGGACCTCATTCTCCGTATCATAAATATACAGTTGAGCAAATTTTGGTTTTTGAACTTGTGGAGGTAACAAACTCCCAATTTGATGACATGTTTGACCTTGTATCCTTATTGTCGGAGGCCCGCGTCCATTGTTAAAACGATTGTCCAACTTTGCTCCAGGTGATGTGAAGGCAAACATCATATTGTAAACTCGGATCTGATGTTGGAACTTCCTGTTGTCTAAGTTATCGTTATCAAACAACAGTTTTGCAAGTACTTTTGGAGGTTGTTCTAGCAATGGAAGTTCTACTTTCCCATTTCCATAACAAAGCATAAATTTCGGATTGGCTGCATGGGAACTTTTGTGCATCCTTTCTTGATACCAAATCATTGCTTTACAATACTGACATCGTAATAATCTACTGTTTACGGTGATTTCCGGTAAACAACCGCTAGTCTTCCAAACTATAAGTAAATATGATTTGGTTACTCGCAGGATCGACTAGATTGATCCTAGGACACATAGTCAAAAAGATTGTTATTAATGGTCGTTCGAACCATATTTATGATTTATCTTTGTCAATAAGAGTTTCTTCGAATAAAACAAGTAAACTTGATAGTGGCTTTGTTATATGCAAGTATAACTTCAACATAAGGGTAAGTAAAAATAAGACATGAAACGAAAACTGTTAAAAGTGCAAAGAATCTAAAATTGCAGAAATATTAAATACTTCAAAAGTAAATGACATGAAAATAACAGTACAAGAATGTAAATGGCAAGAAGTAAATGAAATGCAATAATACTGGAAAGATATCTGAAAACGAAAAGGGAATACACATGTATTAAAATGGTGGTGTCATACGTACATTTCTCAGCGAACTCTTTCTCTTTAACACTTGATACTTGAGTAATATGTGAGTGATTTGTACAAAATGAACACACAGAATCCTAACATTAAGACTCCTATTTATACTAATTTCGACCTTAACGGCCCTACGCTAATCTAATGCCACGTTTCTCATAAGAACTCCAGGGATGCCATCTGTTGTTAGACAGTTACGAAACCGTCTTCGAATTTCAAATCTTCCCGCCTAAGTCCTTCTTCGACGCGTGGCAGTGTATTTAACATTAAAACACTACGAAAACACACTAATTAGTAATACTTTAACATATTTCATGAAATTTGCCTAAGTCTTTGAAGACATGTACTCCTATGAGCTTCAGTGTTCATCATCTCCGCTGTGACTTAGAAATCTTCACTCTCGAAGCATGGCCATCAGGAGCTATTTTCTTATCTTCAAACGATGGTCATCAGTAACCATATCTTCTTCGAATTTTTATTCTTCGAAGAATCATATATTTGCAAAACGAAATCTTCAGCTAACAAATTGCCCCCAATAAATGCCTGTTTCGAAAAAACAAGAGAAATAGGCGTTTCTTGTCATTGTAAGATTTCGTTCCTTGCTACTCTTTGAAAGTTCCAAGATTGCTGACTAACGTCATAATCATTGATGACCCTGTTTTCAAAACGTCTTTTCATTTTCAAAGATGTCTTCTCATAACTTACATTCCCACGTTTTTGACCTTACTTCTTGATCATTATTCCTATATACTAGGAGTAAAGCTAATTTATTTGACCGTCGTTGGATTAAATCAAAACCCGTCGTGTGTCCTTTTGTTTTACCCAAAAGATTTAAAAAGGTTCCCGTTAAACCTTTAAATACCTGGTATTCACTTTTATACAACTTTTCATTCCTATTTCTTCATCTTCTTCAACAGAATACTTTCTCAATCAAACTTCTCTATGGCTTCATCTTCAAATGTTCTTCAACCTGTTATAAAGCTCCAAACAACAACGCGGTCTGGGGAACGAGAACACATTCCAAACCCTAACACCGCAGAGGTGCGCGCAATTTACGCTTCTCAGGTACTCATCCCCTTTGAACTTTCTGGAAAACCTCTTGCTTTTATGGGTCCATTGCCAGGTGAAAGTAATCCATCTATAAACAAATTCTTCCCTTCTTATTACAAAACTAGACCCTTGGTTAGTAAGATTAGGATAGATGAAGATGGTCATTCCTCTTTAGGAGAACCTGATAATGCTGAAGAAATTTCAACTGCACCCCCTTTGGCTCTGGCACAAATTAGGTTAAACTATATGACCAACTTTGTAAAATTATTTAGGTCAATCCCTTTAGCCAAAGATCCTGATCTATACTATGCCTGGTTAGAAAAAGTAGAGAAAAAGAAAGAATCTTTCTGGAAATCATTAGGAATATATGATTTGATTCAATTATCAAAAACAGGCTTAGAATATAACCAACCCATGTTAGTAGCAGCGGTTCATTTCTGGGATGCTTCCCACAACACCTTCCATCTTCCATGTGGGATGGTTACCCCCACTCTCTTCGATATAGCTGCTATTACAGGACTCCGACCAACTGGGGAGACCTTCGACCCCAATGATATGGATATTGATACTATTAGCTTTAATGAATCAACAGTTACTTATACTACATTCATCCAGAAGTACCACAACACAACACAAGCAGAAGTTTCTGATGAAGAACATATTGCTTTTTTAGCACTATGGCTCTCGCGATGCGCTTTCTGCTCAAGATCCATACAGGTTGCAAAGAGGTATCTTTGCATGGCTAATCAGCTACATGCTGGAAAAAAGCTCAACCTAAGCCAATTACTCTTAGGATTTCTTTATGAAAACCTCAGCGAAGCCGCGAATCTTACCAAAAACTACCAAACTGGCACTCTACTTTTTGCTGGTCCTTTTTGGCTACTGCAACTGTGGCTTAACGCTACATTTGAAACTCACCTTCCCTTTCGAAGCAACGTCAATGAAGAAGATAATAAAATTAAGAATCAAACTATAGAAGGAACTAGGTTGGCTTACCTAACGCCAAAAGAAGAAACTGGGAAACTTCGTGAGCATTTTCTAGCATATACAATGATGTTCGCCCAGCGTAATCAGTTCGATCCTTCCATGGCTCCGTTTGTACACAGAACAATCGGTCCTGAATGGTTCACCCGAAGGTTCCCATCAACATCTCAGGATCAACAAACTGAGTCTATGGAAATTTGGGAAGCCTTTCTGACCCCAAGGTTGTTTTATCATCGTCTTCGACCATCCAAAAGTCAATGCGTTCTCGTATGCTACCAACCAAATCTGGTCTCGAGACAGTTTGGGCTGGTGCAGGTAAAACCCAAGTGTTTATATGATAAAAGGAACCATCTGTGCTTCCATACCTTGCACCTGACTGAAAAGGAGTGTGAATAAAAGATCAACAAATATGTTGGCGTCACCAATCTTTCTCCTATTTCCTTCGAACCTGCCTTTTACTCCACACCAGACTTTCACCAATGGTGGACGGATTACTATACTTCACAAATCTTTGACGCCGATAGTCTCGCTCAAGAACTAACTACAGCTTTTGATGATGTGCAGGAGAATTTCCACAAAGGTACCTCGACTCATATTAAAGAAATCCAAGCTTTTCAAAAATTCTTTGAAACTATCTATCGGCCTGATGATCTTAGTCGGACCTTTCGTGAAGCTGCAGTTATTTTACGCGAAAAGTTTTCCGCCAAACTGGATAAGTTAAAATTGCCCTCGCATGTTCGACCATAACTACGCTATGAAGTGGCTTTCAAACTTAATCCTCCAAAATTCCCTCCACTACCAAGTGCGGATTTTGGTGTGGCTCTGAGCCCTCCTTTTCCAAATTGGTTTGTGTGTGGCAACGTTTTAAAAGATCTTCAAGACAGTACTAAAAAACATGTTGATCGAGTGGTTCCGACTAAGCATACCCTAGATACTTTCAAAGGGCATCTTCATATAGATCTTGAACATGTTCGTGTCTTGACCCCAATACCTGAAGGTTTGGACTCAGACAATCTTTCGACTGACTTTTCTTTTTTTCTGTTGATATACTGATTCCAGTCTCAACTACAGCCGTTGCTCGAAGAAAGAAGATTAAAGAAGTTCCTACACAGAAGGACTCTGGGGCATCTAAAAGTAACAAGCCAAGTGAGAGTGATTCCATTGCCACTAGCAAGAAACCCACGGTACATACCCATTTTATATCATTAATCTCATATAATCTGTGAGTAGTGCTTATTTTACTCAATTTTATATTTCCCAGAATTCGAAACCCCCGGTAGGTTCGAAACGACAAGCCTCTTCAACAGTTGTCTCAGATGATGAAGACAAATCTCCTCCTCGTACCAGGCAAGGCCATAGAAAGAGACAGAAAGCTATTACTCCTTCGGGAAAAGAGAAAGGGCTAGGTTCCTCCAAAGTTGCTTCTCCTAGCGACAAGGCGTCTTCTGAGGAATCACCTTTAAAAACTTCCAGTAATGCCTTCGTTGTCGAAAGTCATAACTCAAGTCCAGACAATATTCCACCCAAGGTATTTGGGTTTCAACCCAAAATCATCTCATAATTTTAACTACATGATTAAGTTAACATCTTACCTTGTCATTGCAGGATGATACTGGCACTGCCACTTCAGGTCTTAAGACTTACAATTTCACCATTAATGTCGATAAACCTCAAGGTAATCATAACTCTTTCACTTTCACCGATAAACTTCTCAAGGCCTTATCGTTCTGACCAAGTCTGGTTTGTTTAATGCAGATATTTCCCAAAATAAATCCCATGTTCTCTCACCAGTTTTTGAAGATGCCAGGCCTTTTACCACCATCTTACCTGATGAGCCAGTCGAAGAAAGCCAATCCACTGACGAATCCCCAACTACTCATCAAGATAAAAACTTGGAAGAAAATCATCCATTCTCAGGTAGTGACAACGTGAATCCACAACCACATGGTAGTGAAGATACTGTATCCGAACAAGATGCTATGGAGGAAACTTCTAAACCAGATAAACACAATCCTATAGAAACTTCAACTCTTGACACAGAAACTACTCCTGGGGCAACTTCGATGCCTGCCCCTGCGAAGCCCACTCCTTCGGAACTGGAACAGCTTAAGCAAACTGATCCTCTCAGTTTTCTAAAAGCTATGATGAATGTGAATACTACTTCGCCTTCAGAACTTGACATCTCTCCAGCTGTCCTTGTAGAATCTGGTGACAAGGAAGACATTCCTGACCTCCTTCGACAGATAAAAGAAAGATTCTTTGGGGTCAATCTTGTGGATGTTCTTAGTCAAGATCCTATTAAAAGTCATAACTTGAATCAACTCTTGAAGAAAGTGGATTTGTTTCGAGTCTCGAAAGAAGTTTCAGAGGTGATTGTTTTGCTAGGTTCTCTAGTTGAACAACTTCAAGCTAATATTCTTCGAAAACAAAATATCGAAAAGCAACTATCTGAAAAAATAGCCTCTCATGACTCTTCATGGAACTCTGCTGTGGATGCAACGAAACAAGGTGAGGCCCTCAAGCTTAAACATTCAGAAAATCAGAAGGCATATGATAATTATGAGAAGGATATCAACTCCTGGAAACAAGAGATAAAAGCTCTCGAAGAAAAGATAAAGGAAGCTGAGAATTGTCAGGCAACCATACAAAAGGCCAATCAACAAGATCTGCTTGCAGTGGCGCAATTGGGGATTAAACACTTCGAAACCGCACAAAATTTAGTGCCAGAGATTGAAGGATTGAAGAAACACCGGGCGTTACTCGAACTTTGTATGTCTTCATGGGAAACTCAATATTTGAAGATCAAAAATAGTCATCCTGCGGATTTCAACTAGCTGCTTCGAACTCTGTATTTCGTTGCACTTTTGTTTTGTAATCGAACCTTTTATAAAAATATCTATCTATATGCTTGACCTCTATTTTTCGTCTATGTTTTCCATATTCGCAAGCACTATTTTTAGCAAATCTTTCATATTCTGCCAAAATATATATCTTCAGATTTTCCACAGTGATTCTAATCAATGCAGCACATAACCCCGACCACTCTTCGCAGTATCTTTATTCTTAGACCTGACGTTTCTACTTCTCTAGCCGTAATCATTATTAAACACTGACGTCACTTTCTTCAAAACGCTCATTTGAGACGTGCGTGCATCAGTTTCATGATTACTTTTCAACTTCCAAGGGCGGGAAACGGCGGAAGCCTTAACTCCCTTTTTGGAATACCAAACCGCAGTCCAATCAATCATTAAAACTTTAAACCACCCTTCATTACCTCAGGTCTATATAAAGGCCTAAGCTCGTTTTCATTTCTCCATTCTTGCATTTCCTCAAACACTAACAACAGAAGAGAGAAACCTTTTCTTCAAACTTTCTTTTTTTTAAAAAAATGGCTGCGCCTCTCTCTTACAACAACATAAAGGCTGTTATCAAGAAGGAGTTCAAACTTTGTGAGGATGAACTTGATAGCAACTTCATCACTCTTGGCAATCTCTTTGCTAACCAAGAACTGGATTTCTATTTTGGAGATATCCTGGAAGGTCCTGTTTACCCCAACATGCTTGCAGATTTCTGGATGTTTGCGTCTCTACGCATATATCCTGAAGGGAGGACTACCATAGTTTCTGAGGTTCGACACGCTCATCTCAGCATCACTCCCACCACCATTGCTAACCTGATGAGATGCAACAACTCTGGGGAAACATTTGATGACAACAGCTTCAACATGACTACTCATCTTATGTTGAGGACTCTCATGGACAACGATCCTTTCAGTGCCAAGGTTATCAGGATCTGGCATCAAATGCTTGTGGGTAATTTCCGTCCTCGGAGGCTTGACGAAAACAACATCATGGTCGAAGACTTGGAGTTTATTCTCTGTGGTCTTCGAGGGAAGAAGGTTAACTTCCCTTTGATGATTTTCAAAGGGCTTGTTGAGGCCGTTTCTGTGGCTACTTCCGGTCAGGGAAACGTAACCTGTCTTCCGTATGGTAGACTCCTCTCTTATATATTCCTTAAGAAGGGTGTCGTGAGGCGGATGCGCACTTCTGGATCCATGGACATGTTCCAGGCTGAAAGCTTGCCTGTGCTGTCCTTAGAAGGATTGGATCAGAGGATTAATTAGCCAATATTTGCCCTAGGTTTTTATGCTTTCCTTTTTTTTTTTTTTCAGGAGTTCCTGGGTCATGTCCCCGGATCTCTTTTTGTAATGCTTGTACTTCTATGTTTCAATGACAAAATATTTTGGTGCTTCTCTGACTCTTTTTCTTAATTTACCATCTATTTTGATCGTAAAGCCATTTTGATCAATGCAACACATATAGTTTGGTACATGTCTGACCATTTTGGCTTTCGTAGTCCCCTGAATGTCTACGTTTTTGCAATCTTTACTTCGTACATGCTTGGTTTATATCTCTTTAGATATTTTCCGTTTACTCTCAAGATCCTACGATCTTCTGCTAACTCTTCAATTTCATAAGCATTATTCGAAAACACCTTTAAGATTCGAAAGGGTCCTTCCCAGTGCGGGGACCATTTACCAAGTGCTTGATTCTTTCGATCTATAGGTAAAATAACTTTCCAAACTAGGTCATTACTAATGAACGTTTTACCCTTCACCTTTTTGTTGTATGCTCTGGATACTCTTTCCTTTTGCCTTTTTATCATTTCCAGCGCTCGAAGTCTGTCTTCATCCAAATCTACTAACTCATTCATCATTAACTCCCAGTATACGTTGGGAGGAATATCTGCTTGTCTTTGTACCCTTACTGACTGTAGATATATCTCGATTGGGAGTACTGCATCATGCCCAAACGTCAACTGGAAAGGAGTTGTGTTTGTAGCTTCTTTTGGAGATGTTCGACAAGCCCAAAGTGCTTGGTCCAAAGTTTTATGCCAATTATTGGGTTTCTTTCCCACATGTTTTTTGATAAGGCCAATTATTATTTTGTTTGCTGCTTCAACTTGTCCATTTGCTTGAGCATAGTAAGGTGTAGAAGTAAATAACTTGAAACCTATTTCTTTGGCAAAGTCTTGCATTTTTCGTCCAGTAAAGACCGAACCTTGATCAGTTGTTATACTTTCTAGGATTCCAAACCTATATATAATATGTTTCTGAATAAACTCAATCACGGCCTCTTGATCCACATTTGCTAGTGGTATTGCTTCGACCCATTTTGTGAAATAGTCTATTCCTACTAATATGTATCTTTGGCCTTTAGACGACTTAGGGTGAATTTCTCCGATCAAATCTAACGCCCATCCCCTGAAAGGCCAAGGTTTCACTATTGTACTTAATTTGTTTGCTGGGGCATGCTGGATACCTGCATGTTCTTGACATTCTTGACACCCTTTTGCAAACTCTATGCAATCTTTTAACATGGAAGGCCAATACATTCCATAACGAAATAAAAGCCATTTCATTTTGTGTCCTGCTTGATGTGCACCACATGCCCCACTGTGTACGTTTGACAGAGCCAAGTATGCTTCTGCTTCACCTAAGCATTTCAACAATACCCCTTCAGGAGTTTTCTTGAATAATTCGTTTCCCATCAGGAAATATGACAGGGCTCTATATTTTATCTTCCTGTCTGTATCCGTCGAAGGGCTTTTTAGATAGTTTATTATTGGACTCCTCCAATCTATATCTGCTAATGAGTCTACGTTTAACACTTCGAATTCTCCTTTGTTGGCGTAACCCAACTGTGAATTCTCCAGATCACTTGGGGAAAGTTTAGTAGACATTGCTCTCCCTCTTACTTCAATCAATTCTTCTAACTTTTCTTTTGATACCTTGTATCCTGAAACTAACTGCGCCAAGTCGTTTGCCTCTTGGTTATTCATCCTTGATACGTGTTTTAATTCCACATATTCGAATTTCTTGAGTAGCCTATTTGCTATGACAAAGTACATGATCAAATTTTCTTTGATGCACTTGTATTCCTTTGTCAGTTGTTTAATGACCAATTCAGAGTCCCCTTTAATTTCGACTCTGGTTGCCCCCAATTCTAACAAAGCTTCAAGTCCAGCTATTAATGCTTCGTACTCAGCTTCGTTGTTGGAGCATAGCGGACCTTCGATTTTATACTTGAGCTTTGTTGGAATTCCATCAGGATAAATTATCAACAAACCAACTCCGGTTCCCTCTCTGTGCGTTGAACCGTCGAAGTATAACTTCCAAGGTTTTAAACCCACATACTGTTGATGACTCTCAGCTACTGCATGGTCGACAATGAAGTCTGACACAATTTGACCTTTCATTGCCTTGAGAGGCTGAAATATTAGTGAATATTCAGTTAGGGCTAAAGCCCATTTACCGATTCGACTATGCAGTATAGGCTTGGATAACATATGCTTAATAACATCACAATGAGACGAAACATAAACATCAACTGGCTTTATATAATACTTAAGTTTGATACAAGAGAAATACAAGCAAAGGCAGAGTTTTCTATAGCGGTATATCTAGTCTCTGCATCATTGAGTACTCTACTTAAGTAATAAATGGCTCTTTCGATGCCGTTCACATCTTCTTGCGCCAGCATGCTGCCTATTGTTTTATCTGAAGCTGAAATATATAGGCGCATGTGCTTCTTCCCATTTGGGGGAGATAGAATTGGTGGACAAGTCAAGTATTGCTTGATTTTATCAAAAGCTTCTTGATGTTCAGCATTCCATTCGAATTTTCCTTGCTTAAGCCGCAGTAGAGGTGAGAAGGCTTGTGTGCGTCCACTCAAATTAGAGATAAATCTCCTTAAGAAGTTTATCTTTCCCAATAAAGATTGTAGTTCTTTCTTCGTTGATGGAGACTTGGTTTCCATTATGGCTTTCGTCTTATTCTGGTTAATTTCTATTCCCTTTTTGTGGACTACGAAACCCAAGAAATCACCTGCCTGCACAAAGAAAGCACATTTGAGGGGGTTCATCTTCAAGCCATGTTTCCTCATCCTTTCGAATGATTGGCTCAGATGATTGAGATGAGTTACATCTGAGGTGGATTTTACCACAATGTCATCTATATATACTTGCATGAATGTTTCTATGAAGTCATGGAATATAGAATTCATTGCTCTTTGATAAGTTGCCCCAGCATTTTTTAAACCGAACGGCATTACAATCCATTCGTAAGTACCTATTGCCCCTGGGCAACGAAACGCCGTTTTGGATACATCATCTTCTGCAATAAAGATCTGATTGTATCCAGAATATCCATCTAGCATGCTCAAATACTCGAAGCCTGCGGCTGAGTCTACTAGCATTTCTGCCACAGGCATGGGATACTCATCTTTAGGGGTGGCTGCATTAAGATCACGAAAGTCTATGCATACTCTTAATGAACCATTCTTTTTAATTACAGGCACTATATTAGCAATCCATTCAACATACCTTGTAGTTTGGATGAACTTGCAGCGTAGAAGCCTTTCGACCTCTGCTTTAATCTTCGAATGAATCTCTGGCGCGAATCTCCTGGGAGTCTGCTTTATAGGCTTCTTTCCTTCCTTTATTGGTAGTTTTAATTCGACCAAATCTCTTCCTAGACCAGGCATCTCGTCATAATCCCAAGCAAAACAATCTTTGTTTTCCTTCAACAGTTTGATGACCGTTGCCTTTAATTCTGGTTCTAGTTTCGCGCTGATATATGTTATTCTTTTTTGATCTTCGTCTCCAAGATTTACTTCTTCGAGTGGATCTTGAGCTAACATCTTTATATTTGGTGCCATTGGATCTTTTTCGAATCCCAAAGGATCTTCATCGTAAATTGCATCTAACCTTTGACTCGATTCTTCTTTTATGGTTCTTTCGACTTGAAACGAATCTTCAGAAGATTTGGAACTCATATGTATCTCTAAATCTGTGACTTCCTTCTTGGTTAGACCTGTGTCAATCTTCGCATTTGATAGTTCGGCCTCGAGAGCCGCCTTTCTTTTATTCTCGGCCACGTAAGCCGAAATCTTTTCAAAGAAAGAAAACTCAGACATTATTAATGTCATCGTCCCAGCCTGTCGGCCGTTCTGTTGGATAATTCTCCAATGGTGTTGGATCTGCTGGGCCATCCATGATCTCTCTATCCCACTGGAATCCATTTGGGTGTAGAGTTAAATAGTACAACGCATTCTTATTTGGGGTGTACATCTCTTCTGCCGCATGACAAGGACTTATGTTTGCCAAATTCCTATCGAAGTTAGTTTTATTAACCTGGTTAACTTCAGCCATATAGTAGCTCTGATCTCCTTCGATATTCTCTACTATACCGTCTTCCCTCCAAATTGTCACCCTTTGATGAATTGTTGAGGGCACAGCTGCCACTCCATGAATCCATTCTCTACCAAGCAAAAGGTTGTAGTTTGCTTTTGCTGGTATAACCATAAACATAGTTGGCCTCGTGACTGAGCCTACTGTCAAATTGACCTGAACAACTCCTAGTGTTTGTCCTATCTTGCCTTCGTAGTTAGATAAAACCATGTTATGTGGCCTTATATCAGTATCGAACATACCAATTCTTTTTAGCATGTATTGAGGCATTAGGTTCACTGCTGCTCCCCCATCAACTAGGACTTTATTGATGCCAACATTCTCAATTTTAGCCCTAATATAGAGTGGCTTCAAATGATTTCGCATACCTTCATCAGGCCTTTCGAAGAAAGCGTTCTGTTCTTCAACTGCACCGTTATTCAGCACATAATAACACACAGGTCTGTGTTTTGCCATTTCTTCGATGTCAGCCTCCTCGCAGTCTTCAACTTCCGTTTCCTGATTGAACTCATGAGGAAGCACGGACACAACATTGCAGTTGAGGTTTATGGATGACACTCCATCAGAATCAAAGTCATTTGTCATTCGATCTTCTTCTTTCCAAGAACTAGAATGTATCTTTTCTTCTTCATCCAAGATCTTTTCAGCTTCGAATAGCCTGCGTTCCACTGGAGGTTTGTCTGACTTTGCCCCCTGGCGTGGGACTTGGTTGCTACTAGACTCTCCAGCTTCTCTTGGCCTGTATTCCTTTTGAGCCTTTTTTATTCTCTGATGCCTTCTCCACTGGGATCGGGACATAGGATTTTTTCCTTTGTAATTCTCCAATCGATACACCTCTCGATTTGGTTTTTGAAATTGCTTCCTGTATGCCATTGCAGTTCTTCCTCCTTGGTCCCAACTCCGCCATTTGTTTTCTCTTGCACCAGCTTGCACCCATCTATCCCTGGGTGCATCTGCAGGGACTTTGAATGTTACCTTTCGAACTCTGGGGTGTGGACTATCAGGTCTTTTCGTAGGAGTCCATATGTCGAAACCGTATAGGTTAGGACGCAACCCCTGAGTTTCTCGACCCATGTAGCAGTACACACGTTCGAAGGATCGTGCCAGCATTTCATCATAGACTGCCCCACATCTGGGACATAGTGCAACTTCAGTATTGCCTTTGTGACATCTGACCAAAAATCCTACTAAGCTCTCCTCCATCCTTGGGTACACTTGTAGTAGGGGATTTGGTTCTCTCCCTGGGTGTTCCCATCTTTCGCGTCGAGCCCTTTCGAAGTTAGCTTCGACCCTTCGATTCAGCATGATCGAACACCTTGGACACATCCATTGTTTTCCACCGTTCCTCTCATGACAACCCCAAAGGTAGTCCTTTAAGCTTTCTCCTCTTAAAGGAACTTCAATACCCCCTTTTTGCCTTGTTAGCCATGTCTCTAACTCACCAAATTCAGAAATTGGACGTCTGGCGCTGACCATGTTAACGACTGCTGGAGGAACTTCAGAGATCTGGATTTTCTGGAGTTTCATTCTGAGGTCTTCAGTGGCCTCGCTGTTCTCTCCCCTCGAAATTTCAGTTAACTCTGTCCTTGGAGATTCTTCGACATCAGTATCGAAAATTATATGGTTATTCAGACTCTCAGTAGCCTGCTCTCCATCGAACACTGCCTTAGTTTCTGCAACTTCGACTTCAGATGCCTCCACCATGTTGACATCCACTGGCTCATAGAGGCTAGCATCAGCAATGTTCAGAGGATTGGTATCGACCTTCATGTGACTCTTGGTCTTGTCAGCAAACTTCAACCTCCCATCTTTGATAGCATTTTGAATTAGATCCCTGAAAAGAAAACATTGTGAAGTTTTATGGCCTAGAAAACCATGATATTTGCAAAAACCTCTCTTCTTTCGTTGTTCTAATGGAGGAATTTTGGAATTTGGAGGCAGTATCATTTGGCCATCTTTTACTAGTAAATCAAATATCTCGTCACATTTGGTGATGTCGAATGTGTAAGTTTTCTTAGGGAACCTATCATTCTTATCGTTTTCTACTGGGTTTTTTCCACTTGCAGGGTTGAGTAATTTGCAGGCATAAGGTGGCGCTTCTCTTAATTCGGCCACATCTATTTCGACTTCTTCAGGGTTGTATGAGTCGCTAAGAGACTCATCACCAGCGTCCTCTGCTTCGACATACGCTACCCTTTCCTTCTTATAGTTTTTATTTGCCCTAACCTTTTCTGCCTTCAAGCGTTCGACTTGTCGAACCCTATCTGCTAACTGGGCCATATCCCTAAGATACTGAGTATCTAATTTCTTTCTAATTGAATAATCTAAACCCCCCGCAGCCATTTCGACTAATTCATGTTCTGGGACAGTTGTGAAACATCTAGATTTCAACAGACGGAACCTATTCAAGTAATCATCAATTGGTTCTGTAAACTTCCTCTTAATACTAGCCAATTCCTTCAAACTTATCTTGGTTTGACCCATATAGAATTGTTCATGGAATAACCTTTCCAAGTATGCCCATGCATCTATCGAGTTTGGTGGCAAAGTGGTGAACCAAATGAACGCATTCTTTGTTAGCGAACTAGGGAAGTATTTGATCCGTAAATCCTCGTTCCCTGCTAAATCCCCTGCTTCTGTCAAATATCTGGCAATATGTTCCACAGTTGACTCGCTAGTTTCGCCTGAAAACTTTGTAAACTTAGGTACCTTAGTGCCCCTAGGCAATTCTGTCTGCATAATGTAATCTGATATGGGGGACGTATAGTTTGGACGTCGAAGTCCAGTACTAAGGCCATTATTGGCCATAACCCTTTCTATCATGGCAGTTAGGTTATTTTCCGTAGCCAGATTTTCCCTTCTGACTCTCTGGACAATCTCATCTGGATGTTCGTTCCTACCCACAATCCTTAATCTGGGTCGCTCTTCTTCTTCCGTTTCCTGACGAATGGGAACGGTTCTTTGATTCGAAGCCTCTAAATTAATCACTTGAGTTCCTTCGATCGTTTCTGTTCTTCGTGAGGGGCCTACATCCCTAGTGGCTATCCTAGATGGGGGATCCACATCTTGTATACGCTCCAAAACAGGCCTCACTTCTTGATTCGAAGGCTGTTTGTCTTTTCTTCTAGGTGGTGGCACTCCCATGAAATCTGCCATTCGATTCATTTGAGATGATATCTTTTGGAAAGTCTCCACGTTTTCCCGATTTGTACTAGCAATATTCGTCGCTAGTGGGTTCAAAATTGAAGCCAACTCTTTGGCCAAAGCCCCTAACATATCATGGTTGCTTGCATCCATTTCTTGCCGGAATTGTGGTGTCGTTTTCTTTTACCTCCCCGTTTCACTTGGGAGGACGGCACGCTAGACCCTTCACGCGAAATTTGGAAGGAGAATGCGCCCGTGGCGGGATGAATTTTATTTCAGTTCTTCCTACGATATCACACGAACTTTCTTATTTGTCCTACGAGTAGGAAAGGGGAAAAAAGATCTCAACTAAACCCTAGGAGTTTGCTAAGTGTGGGGATTTCACCTAGACTAGAAATTCTGGAGTCCGGGAGGTCGGTTATACATAGGGAAGTGTTTAAACACCCTACATATCTGTAGTACTCTACAGGAACCTTCTCTGTGTCATTGTGATTGTGTTTGCTGCTAATGATTGGGAAAGTTTCTCCTTTGTGTTAGGAGAAGGAATTGATTTGATTTGAAAAGACAGACAGACAGACAGACTGACTATTTTTGGTATTTTATTAGCTCGCTGAGATTCCTTGTGAACCTCATGCCTACATATCCCTAGTGGAAGTCAGAGCTTAATGTAGTTCGGGGAACTAACTAGGGAAAATAATTGTTTTTTTGGTGCCTTGCTTGAAGCTCAAGGTTGAAGCTTGGAATTAAATCTCTGTTTACAGTAAAGAGACACGAAATCATCTCTACAGAGAGGTATTTGTACTATTCTACCACAAACATTTTGAAAGAGTGACAGAATAACTGAATTCATTTCATTCAAGAGGGGGACCTTACTTGTGTATATCCAAGTATACCAGTCAAATGCCTCTTAAATGAAAGAAAGATGCTCATCCAAATTAGGGAAAGTTACCACATGTCTGGGTTTTACTGCCAGCTCATGCCTTTCAAAATCCTAAATGGGAGACTTGATTAAAATTGAAATTGAAATGAAAATGTTTGTTTGTTTGAATGTGGTAGAGTAGTAAAAATATCTGTCTATAGAGATAAGCTATGTCTATCTACTGTATAAAAGATTTGACTTTAGCTGGCTTGTATGAGGCCCAAGCTTGAGGCTTTTTGATTGATTTATTAATTATTATTGACTCTGGGAGATGACTCCATTGAGGATTAATTACAGGGTATTTTTGTGTTCTGTACAAAGCCCAGAATTGAGGCTGACTCTATTATCTGCCTTGTACAATGCCCAAGGTTGAGGCGGACTCTTAAATAAATGAATTGAGTATGGATGACTATATGGGGAAAGATCCTAAGTGTTAGGAATCTTTGACACATGAAAGCATGGTTTATCTGCCTTGTACAAAGCCCAAGGTTGTGGCTACTGAATGATGAAGAACTCACTGGGGAGACTCTATTATCTGCCTTGTACAATGCCCAAGGTTGAGGCTGACTCTTGACAGGGGAGTTTTATTGTTTGGTGCCTTGTATGAAGCCCAAGGTTGAGGCTAACTGTTTTTGTTGGTTTTAACTCTACTGGAGATTAAAAAGACTGTTTTTCTTTGGAAGCTAACCCTTTCCAGGGATTTTGACTCAGCTGGTGAATTTGTCTATTAAAAGACTGACTTTTATCATGTTTTTGGAGGTTGACCCTTTCCAGGGGTTTTGACTCTTTTGGGGAAATTATCTCCTAAGAGAAATGAATCTTTATTTTTTTGACTTTTTATTAATTGACTTTGGAGGCTAACCCTTTCCAGGGGTTTGACATAAAAATGAAGGAATGTGTGGAAGCTAACCCTTTCCAGGGATTTTATTTTAGACAGATGTTGGAGGCTAACCCTTTCCAGGGGTTTGACATTTTAGACAGATGTTGGAGGCTAACCCTTTCCAGGGGATTTATTTTTTTAGACAGATGTTGGAAGCTAACCCTTTCCAGGGGTTTAAAATGAAGGAATGGCAGAAAGATTATCTAGTGGAGACTTCTTGTTTAAAGCCCAAGATGAAGGCTGACTCAATGCTGAGGATGATCAAACATGGATCCTAGACTCTGCTAAGGAAGATTGATGAAGATAAGGGTGACAGAGACTGTCGATGTCTCTCATTCCAAAAAATGTACTCAATGTAGAATTGAGACAAACTTAGCTTGTTTAAGGTCTGGTTTAAATTGGAAGAAACTCACCAGGGTATGTTAAAAGGTGACTAAAGACCTGTTCCTATGTTTATAAGAAACCTGATGGGTCCTTGTATACAAGCTCAAGAGGAAGCTGGAAATGCTTTTAAGAAGCTTGTGGGTCCTTGTACAAAGCCCAAGAGGAGGCTAATCGAGGGTCCTTGTTATAGCACAAGAGAAAGCTATGTAGTTTTGAACTTATTTTGGCTCTAAGCAAATGGGTAAGAGGTTTCACCGGGAATAATTCCTCTTTGGGTGGATGTGTCCTATTATTTGGATTCTAAGGTTTTTACCAAGATGTTTCACCGGGAATAATTCATCTTGGGGGTTTGAACTACAGATCTCTAATTAGGAAAGAGCCTTCACCGGGAAGACATTCTCAATCCTAGGTCATATTCCTATAATATATATATATAGTTTAACTGTCCTAAGGTTTATACTCAAACGTAGTTCTAAACAAATATATGTACAGTTTATATTTGACAGTAATTTAAATAAAGACTGTAAATTGAAAGCTTGTAAAGCCTAACCTGGATGGAGTGGAGGCCTTTGAAGAAGTATGTACAGAGCCTTACCAGTAATTGATGGATAACAGTTGAATATATAGGATAAACAGTTAATGGTTTTTGAAAACAGAAGAAGTGAAGATGGACAAAGGTCACATAGGTATCTGAAGAGTTTCACCGGGAATAATGCCCTTCAAATACCAGAAGAATGTTTTGAAAACAGAAAGAAGATTTTGAAAATACAGTTTTGAAAACAAGCTAAGAAGAGAAGGTTTTTGGGACTTACACTCTATTAGAGGCCCAGTACTTTACAGTACTGGTGTAAAAGCAATTTGAAAATGATTTGGAATGATACAAGGTTTTGTTGTTTGAAAACCTTAATCGTCCGTTTAATTAGAGATTGAAAACAGTTTTGAATATTGACAAAAGTCAACTTAATCAAAGTAAAAATAAAGATTTTTACTTAATTAAGACCTAAACAATTAGGGTTTTATCATAAACTTTATTTACAAAATGATTAGGTTGAAACAAAGTGAATATATGTATTTAAAGTATTTAAGAAAACACTTAAAACATACTATTTTAAACCTAATAAAAATATATGAAATAAATAATATTTTTATGATTTTTTTGATTATTCACAAAATAGGTATATTAAATGATAAGTGTGTGAAAAATGAAGTGAAAATAAATTAATTTGATAGGTTAAATAAATATGTGAAGTTTTGTGAGAAAATGAAAGAAATTGTGTGTAAAAAAAATAGTTTTGGCCCTTGGAGGGTTTGAACCCACGCCCTCTAGGCCATACACTCAAAACAAACACCACTGAGCCAACGCGCGTGTGGTGATAGTGACTTGCCTTCATTTGGTTATGTTTCAAAACAAGTTGCAAATCCTTGAAAAATAAAAGAATCAAAAAGTCTGGGGCGAGGGGGATTCGAGCCCCAGACTTGAGGCATGATGATACTAAGGGCGTATGGGAGGCCACTAGGGCAAGTTTGTTCAGTCGTTAAGGGAATGCCTATCATTAAAAATAAAACAAACTTTGCTCAGAGATTTGAAAAATGGCGCCACCCTCCATCTTCGTCTTCAACCTCAAGCTCCATCAATTCAAATTTCTGAACTCTCTCAACTCTCAACCATTTGCAATGATGTAAACATGAAACTTGCTCTAAATTCACTCACGATTCTAAATATGTAACTAACAAGAATTAATATTAACTACATCTAACTAATTTACCAGAAATCGTGAAGAACCCTAAAATTTCAAAATCAAATTAAATGACTATACTGCAAGATAAATGGATGATGATAGAGGGTTTTCAATCCTCTGATGATGCTGAACAAGATAGAATAGAGCTATTTCACAAAGAGTACTTAAATTAGAGAAGTGAGGTTCAGGAACTTACCTCTGAAAATGGAGGTCGTGAGGATGATTGAGAGCACCTGGGCTTGAATGAATGATCTCAATAGCTTCCCTGAGACTCAATGATGCTAACTGAATGCTTGTTGGAGCTTGAATCCTCCTGAATTGCTCTATGGTCCTCCCTCGATTTCAGCTTCAAGTGAACATGGAGGGTGTTGATTCTTGAGTTACAGATGAGCTGCAGCCATCTGGTTAACTTCACTATGACCTGAGGAATGTGCCTGGATGATTGGCTTGGCTCAGAACCTCCTGAATTACTCCATGGACCTCCAACTGCAAATGCTCCAAAGTGAGAGCAACAATGATGTTCCTCCACTTACAGAAGTGATCCAGGTGCTTGGATCACCTCAAATGACCTCCCTTGAGATGTTAGAATGCTTACTTTCCAAAGATGAGCTCTGGTTTGAAGAAAACGATTCTTCTTGCCAAAGAACTTTGAAAAACAATAAGCATGAGAAGAGAAAGAGAAAGCAAGGAATCGAGTTGCTTTGGTGTGTTTTCTACTGAGGTATACTCTCCTATTTATAGGCAAATGGTTCAGTATAGTTGCAGAGGAGTGAGCTTGCTTAGTGAGGTTGATTTGGTTTTCTTGGCCATGAAGGAAGTTTGCAAATATCTCTTATGCAATGATGGGAATTTTGATTCCATTTGATCAATCCCCTAGCCCTCGATTTTGCTTGATCTTAGGGGACAAGTCTGAGACAGAAATGAGCTCCAATTGGTTGGGAAGAGATTCCTTTGGTGATTCATCAATTTGCCATAAATTCCTAAATGTAATCATTACATAATCACATGCCTTTGTTTTTGGGAATCTTCTCTAATCCTTATGCAATGATGAATTTGAATGTATGGCATGTCTTCAGATGTATTAGAGGTCGTGTAGCATCATTTAGTGAAGCAAAATGCACAAAATTGCAAAGTTTCAAATTGTACATGACCTATAATTTCACTTCATGAGGCCAACTTTGAACAAGCATAACTCCTAGCTCAAATTGAATTTGGAGAAGGTTGAACACAATTTGGAAAGCCCTAAACATCTACTTCAAATCATTAGTTTATATCTTCTTCAGAATCATTTGGGAAATTTGTGAAAAATGAGCCCAAAGTTGGATGAAAACTAGGTTAAAACACTTAGAAAAATTTCTAAGTGTTTATGACCTAAACTTCAAAATTTCCAAAACTTCATAAATGGTTGATCTTTTGAAAAAAGTTCCTTTGTAAGATGTTGTTTTATTTTGCAAGATCTACAACTTTCATGTTGGAAGTTTTTTGAGTTGTGTAGGTGAAATTTTGAGTTCTCACCATGCCTTCAAAAACCCTAATTCCCGACTTTTCGCTCCTTGATGAATTTCTTTGAATTTCTTTGGTCAAATGACTTTGACATCCATATATTGATGATATTGATCTTTGAAAGTCATTTTTTGACCAAAAACCTTAAAAGTCAATGATGATCCTTCACAGTTGACTTTTTCCTGACAAAGTGAATTTTTGGGCTTTTGTGTAGAAACAAGATCTTTTCCTCAAATGAATGATGTAAATGGATTATATTGAGGTAGTAGAGATTCTTGAATCATGTCTTGAGTTTTGGATTCATGCCCTGATTAAAAGTCAACTATCTTGGTGAATTAGGTCAAAACCCTAATTTGTCGACCATGTGAAAATAATGACTGTAGACTTTGAATTAAAGTGTGATGTCCAGTAGATCTTGTAATATGAGTTATTTGAAGATGATTGATGTCTTTGAATGGTTCCCTGAGGCTTTTTAGGGTTTCCCAAAAGTGATCCCTGATTTCAGTCCTTGATAGGCTCAAAACCCTAGTCTGTTGATCTGAGTAATCCTGTACTTAGATGACTGGGTGTCTTAATCAATCATAGGTGTAATAATGAGGCTTTTGAGTCTTATGATTGTATTAGAGACTAATCCCACTATTGATTGATCCTTTGCCTGAGTTTTCTTGTCTTTGAACACCCTCGATTGAATGCCAGACTGCCCTGGGTACTTACTTTGACTTGATGAAAATCCTGAAGATATGTCATCTCAGGGGGGGTCAAAAATTAGGGTATGACAGATGCCCCTATTTAAGTTTCTTTTATCTGGAGGGAGAGAGATTGAGATCTCGATCTCTCCTGCGTAAAAGAGACTTAAATATCGAAGAATGCCCGAATTTTGGGCGCTCCTGAGATGATAAAATCTTTGCATGACTTGATCCCGTTGTCGCACTTGGCGGGGGATGAGGAGACAAACTCCTGCAGAAATACTTGATGTGGATTCTGGTGAATGGATGGCAATGTAGGATGCGCAATCCATCTTCTTTAACTAAGTGTTGATACTTAGAAAAAGGTAAACAACCTCCTCTCGTTCCGGATGTCCATATCTCGAAACTGGTCTTAGTTGTGTTTGGACAATATCTCAGATAAAGAGAGAATTTCCAAAGGTTTGTTTCCTCGTCAAACTTCTTATCAGCGCTTGGAGATAAGATACCATTTGACGGTAATAAAGAAACTTCAAAGGGGTTGTTTCCTCATCAAACTTCTCATCAGCACTTGGAGATGAGATACCATTTGACGGTAATAAAGAAACTTCAAGGTTTGTTTCCTCGTCAAACTTCTTACCAGCACTTGGAGGTAAGATACCATTTGATGGTAATAAAGAAACTTCACCATCTTCCCTTTTGACCTGGCATCTTTGAAAGATTGTCATATGGGCCCGCGCTCCTTTGAGGGGCTAATGACTTTGTTTGAAGGCGGACGAACTGTTTTCGGGGTGAAAACTACCATTCGTCGACTGGTGCCTGGGGAATCAACAAACTGTTTTCCTAAGGGGAAAACTACCATTTATCGACTCTGTGGGGAACTAAACATCCCTGAAACAGACGAACTGTTTGAAGAAACTGCCATTTGTCGACCTCTTGAGTATTTAACAGACAAACTGTCTTTCCTTGGGGAAAGACTACCATTTGTTGACTCCGCTGGGGATCATGAACTATCTTCTGGATGAAGACTACCATTCACTGATTCTGCTGGGGAATCATTTGTCGATCTGCTGGGAGATTCTGAATTATTTTCTTTGACGAAAAAGCGGCATCTCTCGACCTTGCTGGGGAAATACCAAACCTCTAGGGAATTCCAAAATGCGAAGCAGACTATCTTATCTGAAGAAGACTGTTGAATGTCGCTCTGCAGGAGAATCTCGGCTGAGGAATTCCAAAAGTGAACAAACTATCTCCTTGAGGGAGACTACCATTTGTTGACTTGCTTGGTGAGATCCTTGTGTATGAACTGTTGTCTCGAAGGAAAACGTTTCTCCGGAACTTGCAGGGGAAACTCGAGTTCATGCCTCAATGACTTAGGCATTCACAGAATCAAAGCCTGATTCGGCTATGCAATTATGATGTAATGTATGCATGAATATTATGACAATGATAAAATGTAAAGTGAATGTGAATAGAATTGTCGCAGATGCAAAATCCTATGATACGACTTGAATTCTTGTTGATCAGAAGATGTCCTCTTCTTGTAGTTCGAACTCTGTTGGGAATATCTGGTTATCAGTTGTCCGCTGTCCGAAGTGAGTAATATGAATTGAAGTAAAGATCCGTCATCGGGAGATGTTCGCAAAGCGACCTCATGGGGAAATCTTGGTTCCCGGAGTCTCAACCGTTCTCGGAGCAACTATTTGCATTCTTCCTATTGTTTGTAAACCTTAGAAAGAAATTTCACCTTTATTTTTGCAAGTAAATTCATTTTTATTTTATGAAAACATTTGTTTCAAGAAATTGACTGTTTAAACTTAAAATGCATTCCAAGAAACTGAAAAAGACTAGATTGCAAAGGAAAGCACAAGGCTCAAATTATTATATATGGAATGGTAATCAGCCAAATGCTTGATTCCATGGAGTATTTACAAAGTTGGAGATTGGTAATTTTCGGGAAAAGGGCTACGATGAAACGTGACGACCGTTATCTCTCCCTTCCACTCCGAGTTGCGCTGTATTCGTGCTTCGTAGAAGATGACCTACTGCTGATGAACACTCCGCTATGGATTTTGAATGATCAAGCTTGTCCTGAACACAGTTACTTGCCATATATCCCTAACTTTTGCGTAAACTACCCCTTTCGGGTTTTAAGTCTACCGGGATTGATTAATATATTTTTTATGTCTCTAATTTTTGCCTGAATCGCCCTTTCGGGTTTTCGATTCACCGAGACGCTCTTTTTAGCCTAAGCCGCTCTTTGCGAGTTTTCGACTTAGCGAGCTGTTCTTTTAATTATTTAGGCGAAGTATTTCTTGACTGCGTCGACGTTCACAGGACGGGTAAATTCTTCTCCATCCATAGTCGTGAGTATTAAGGCTCCTCCTGAGAAAGCTCTCTTGACCACGTAGGGGCCGTCATAATTGGGAGTCCATTTCCCTCTCGAATCTGTGAGAAAAGATTGAATCTTTTTGAGTACAAGGTCGCCTTCTTTGATTGTGCGAGGTCGAACCTTTTTGTCGAAAGCTTTCTTCATTCTTTGTTGATATAGCTGTCCGTGGCATAAAGCTGTCATGCGCTTTTCTTCGATTAAGTTCAATTCATCGAATCTGCTTTGACACCACTCGGCTTCTGTTAATTTTGCCTCCATCAAAACTCTCATTGATGGAATCTCAACCTCTATAGGTAGGACTGCCTCCATGCCATATATAAGGGAGAAAGGAGTTGCTCCAGTCGAAGTACGTACTGATGTACGGTAACCGTGAAGAGCATACGGGAGCATTTCATGCCAATCTTTGTAAGTGATGACCATCTTCTGAATGATTTTCTTGATGTTTTTGTTAGCTGCTTCTACAGCTCCATTCATCTTCGGTCTGTAAGGAGATGAGTTGTGATGTTCGATCTTGAATTCTTCACAAAGCTCCTTCATCATTTTGTTATTCAAATTTGACCCATTGTCAGTGATTATCTTGCTAGGAATGCCGTAGCGACAGATGATGTGATTCTTGATAAACCTGACGACAACTTGTCTTATAACGTTTGCATATGAAGCTGCTTCAACCCATTTGGTGAAATAGTCTATGGCTACTAAGATGAAGCGATGTCCGTTGGACGCTTTTGGTTCGATCATTCCAATCATGTCGATTCCCCACATGGAGAAAGGCCAAGGGGAAGAGAGTATGTTGAGAAGAGATGGTGGCACATGAATTCTATCGGCGTAGATCTGGCATTTGTGACACCTCTTTGCATACTGGTAGCAATCTGACTCCATCGTCAGCCAATAATATCCTGCTCTCAGTATTTTCCTTGTCATGGTATGTCCATTGGTGTGAGTACCAAAGGAACCTTCATGTATTTCTCTCATGAGTATTTCTGCTTCTTTTCTGTCAACGCATCTGAGCAGAACCATGTCGAAGTTTCTCTTGTACAGAACATCTTCATTCAAGAAGAATCTACAAGCTAACTTTCTCAAAGTCTTTCTATCTTTCTTTGATGCCCCCAAGAGGGTACTCTTGCTTTTGAAGAAAGTTCTTGATATCGTGATACCACGGTTTGTCGTCGATGATTGCTTCTACTGTGAACACATGAGCGGGCCTATCCAGGCGCATAACATCGATCCGAGGAATGTCATTCCAACGATTTATCCTAATCATGGAAGAGAGTGTGGCTAATGCATCAGCCAAATTGTTTTCTTCACGAGGAATGTGATGAAAATCTACCCTGTCGAAGAATGGTAACAATCTTCTTGCGTAGTCTTTGTAAGGAATTAGCCCTAGTTGGCGTGTTTCCCATTCTCCTTTGATTTGATTGATGACCAAAGCAGAATCTCCGTATACATCCAAGTGTTTGATTCTTAGATCCATGGCTTCTTCGAGACCCATGATGCAAGCTTCATATTCGGCCTCATTGTTTGTGCATTTGAAAGTTAATCTGGCAGTAAATGGAATATGGGCACCCTGAGGTGTAACAATGATTGCCCCAATTCCTCGTCCATAAGCATTGACAGCTCCGTCAAAGATTAAGCCCCACTGGGATCCTATCTCAGGTCCTTCGTCTGGTAGTGGCTCGTCGTAATCTTTCATCTTGAGGTACATGACGTCCTCGTCCGGAAAATCGAAACTGGTTGATTCATGACCATTGAGTGGGTGGTGAGCCAGGTGCTCAGCTAGAATGCTTCCTTTCACGGCTTTCTGTGTGTGATACTCAATGTCGTATTCTGATAACAACATCTGCCAACGGGCAATTCTCCCTGTTAAAGCAGGCTTCTCAAATATGTACTTGATTGGATCCATATGAGAGATCAAGTAAGTAGTATGTCGAATCATGTACTGGCGGAGACGCTTGGCGGCCCAGGCCAAAGCACAACACGTCTTCTCGAGCATGGAGTAGCGGGATTCACAGTCAGTGAATTTCTTGCTCAGGTAGTAAATGGCATGCTCTTTTCTCTTTGTCTCGTCTTGCTGTCCAAGGACACAACCCATGGAGTCTTCTAAGACGGTTAAGTACATTATCAAAGGTCTTCCTTCCACTGGAGGAGATAAGATGGGTGGTTCGAGCAGATATTCCTTAATGCTGTCGAACGCTTTCTGACAATCGTCTGTCCAGACGCAACTTTGATTTTTCCGTAGAAGTTTGAAAATAGGAGCGCAAGTTGCAGTCATGAGATATATGAATCTCGAGATGTAATTCAGACGTCCAAGAAATCCTCTAACTTGTTTCTCGGTTCTGGGCGAAGGCATTTCTTGAATTGCCTTGACTTTGTCTGGATCTACTTCAATTCCTCGTTTGCTGACGATGAAACCAAGGAGTTTTCCTGAATAGACACCAAAGGTGCACTTGTTGGGGTTCAGGCGAAGCTGAAACTTCCGTAAGCGTTGAAATAACTTTGTCAGATTCTGTATGTGATCTTCTTCATTTTCTGATTTGGCAATCATGTCGTCCACATAGACTTCCACTTCCTTATGCATCATGTCGTGGAAAAGCGTAGTCATAGCTCTTTGATAAGTTGCCCCTGCGTTCTTTAGTCCAAAAGGCATAACACGGTAGCAGAACGTGCCCCAGGGGGTGATGAAAGCTGTTTTTTCCATGTCTTCAGGTGCCATTTTGATTTGGTTGTATCCTGAAAATCCGTCCATGAATGAGAAAACTTTGGATTTTGCTGTACTGTCTACCAACATGTCAATATGTGGTAAAGGAAAATCATCCTTAGGGCTAGCTTTGTTCAAATCTCTGTAGTCGACGCACATGCGGACTTTTCCGTCTTTCTTAGGAACGGGAACAATATTAGCTAACCACTGAGGGTATTCTGAAGTGACGAGGAAACCTGCGTTGATCTGCTTTTGAACTTCCTCTTTGATTTTCATGGCCATCTCCGGATGAGTTCTTCTCAATTTTTGCTTGACCGGAGGGCATTCTGCTTTTAATGGCAAGTGATGCTCCACTATACTGGTATCCAACCCTGGCATATCTTGATAAGACCAAGCGAAGACATCTGAGAAATCTTTGAGCAGCTGTATCAAACTCTCTCTGATCTCTGAACTGAGCGAAGCTCCAATCTTAACCTCTTTTCTGTTTCCATTGGAACCAAGGTTAATGATCTCTAGAGGCTCATTGTATGGCTGAATGGCCTCTTCCTTTTGTTGAAGTAACCGTGAAATTTCCTTTGATATTTCTTCGTCTTCTTCTTCCTCTGCCTCGAATACAGGAAACTCAAAGCTTGGAGAAGTCATACGGTCGCACGTTTCAACGGGGTATTTTATGATTAATCTGCATATGTGTGATAAGTTTTATTTAGACAACGAGGGAAGACTCGGTTTATGCAGTTAATGGAATATTTGATGTTTTTTAAGGGTGTTTTTTAGGATTACCAATTTCCGAAAAAAGAAAAGGGAAAACTAAACGAAGGAACAGAATGACATTTTTATTTATGGACAGTCATTTCTTGAAACAAAGACCCTATAAAACAAAACTCTATTGCTTTGGGCGAAGCAAAGAGGGACATTTAACTAAGAAATAGTAAAATGCAAAGCCCTATGAAACATCTCTTCACCCTGGGCTATGGTGAGAGGACAAAATAACGGTGAAAGTTCCTACTTAGGAGTGCGAACAACAGTTGAAACTCCAACAGCTGTCCAGTAGTGGCGAACCCCATTGTGCACTAAGTAATCTGGAACCTTAGGCTTAAGCTGGCCTGTGGTAGGTCTTGATTTATCAACCACTGTCTTTGCAACACTCAGACGATCTTCTTCTACTTCAGCAGACTGAGCGGTGTGAGCATACCCATTTCCGAGTGGAGTATGTCGGATTTTCTTTTGAGGAAATTTCCAATCTTCTGAATGGAGAGACTCGTTGTCGGAGACACTTTCGAGATCGTCCTCTTCTGTATTTTGGTCTTGCTCTTCTCCCAAGATGGCATTGACTAGATATGTGAACTCTAGATCCGTAGCCTCGGAGGGTGACTTGGGGATATAATCCTCAATGATGACTTCACCAGATGCTGATGATGAATAGCAAGGGTTATACATCTCTTTTGGCTGAGAGAGGTATTCATAATCAATGTTCCATCCAGTCGGAACAATGTCTTCAAGAGAGATTCTTGAACTTTCAGGAGCGGAGTATTTCACCATGTAGTCGAATTTTCCGCTTGGTTCTCCTAATGTATCCTAAGTCTCTTCGGGGATAGGAGGAACTTCTTCTGATGAACCATGACTTCTGGTGGTGAAGCTGTTAGTAACTTCATCACTGCTTGGTTGAGTCTTACTTTCAGATCCTTTAGTCGGATAACAGCAAGGTGATTCAGACTCTGGTAGGGAGATGTATCCTGCTCTGTTAAGATAGGATAACCATTCCTCTTCATCGGTGTTTTCCGTACCGATGGTATTGACTGCTTGTTGAACAGGTTGAAGAAAACCTCCACTGCAGAAAGTTTCTTGAATGGGAAGAACTACCTCAATTCCTGGAATAGTCTTTGATGATGTTGGAAAGAATCCAATTCCTGTTCTGTTCTTGTTGTTGGTAGGAATATTAATGTGCCCCCAACCACTGGTAGTGCCATCCTTTACAACTTGGATTGCATCTTTGTATGAAGAGATAGACGCTGCTTTCTCCTTTCCTTTGTCTAAGGAAAGTGCTTGGAATTTAGTTCCAACAACTTCTTTTGGTTCTATGTCGGAGAATGATGACAGGTTGCTGACGATCAGAGCTCGTTCTCCACATACGGTTACCAATTTGTCATTTCTTATGAACTTCAGTTTCTGATGAAGTGTTGAAGTAATTGCCCCAGCCTCATGAATCCATGGGCGACCTAGCAAACAACTGTATTGTGCTGGAATGTCCATAACCTGGAAAGTGATTTTGAACGTCTGAGGTCCAATAGTTATGGGAAGATCCACTTCTCCGAAAACTGACTTTCTTGATCCATCAAATGCTTTGACGATGACATGACTTTTTCTTAGAGGGTAATCTTCGAAAGATAATCTTGATAATGTTGATTTAGGCATGACATTGAGAGAGGATCCATTGTCTATTAGGACTCCTGTGAGTGTATCACCCATGCAGCCGACTGAGATGTGAAGTGGAAGATTGTGGTCCACTCCTTCTTCAGGAAGATCTTCGTCACAGAAACTTAGGCTAGTTCCGGCGGAGATGTTGGCAACGATGTTGTTGAATTGTCCCACAGTAACACTTGGTTCTACGAAAGCTTGTTCCAAAACTTTCTGTAGAGCTTCCCTATGAGCTTCAGAACTCAATAGCAGGGAAAGAACAGAAATCCTAGACGGAGTATGTAGTAATTGATCTACAATGTTGTATTCACTCCTCTGGATTAACTTCAAGATCTCATCATTTTCTTTCGCTTGAACAGCATTGGTCGGAGGATTGTCTTGCCTATGTAGTGCTTCTTCCGAAGGTTTCTCCACATTTTCTGTTGTTCTGTTGAAGACTCGTCCACTTCTGGTGACTCGACTAACATCAGCAATGTTGACAACAGACGGTAATGGTATTTCCTTACCATTTTCAATGAATGTAGCGTTGTACTTGTATGGTATAGCCTTGTTGGACTCATACGGTACAGGACCTGGTAAGTAGATGACTAGTGGTGCAACTGCTGTCTTCCTACTATCATACTTAACTTGCATAGGTTTAACTTGATTAATTTGAGGAGATACGGTAAAGACTTCATCATCTTCTCTGTTGGCAAGAACAGTAATGGTATTGTCATCCATCAGCTTTTGAATGTCGTTGCGAACACGCAAACATCCTCGTGAATTTCTTCGACAAATTCTGCATCTACTGTAAGCGTGGAAATCTGTTCCAAAGTAGGCAAGTCCATTTAAAGTTTTATGGAACCTGACTACTGATCCTTCAAGGTCTTCAACTTTGTAGATTTTGTATTCTCCTGGACATCCTTGAACCATGTTGATGTCATGTTCAGTTCTGACTCGGATATGTTGAATCCATCCTAAGTCCATCTGTTCTTGTAATGCAGCTTGAACTACGGCACATCCTTGAGTATTCCTTGGACAAATTTCACATGTGAAGTAGTTGTGAGGTGGTACATGACCGTACCCAGCTTGTCTAGCGTGCATCTTGACAAGATTTTCCCCTATCTGACGAACGTCGTAGATTTGAATGACGTCGGGGTGTTGATCTATCAGATTTACTGAAGCTTCTTTATGATGCGGCAAAGGATTTGCTTGGACGTTTGGATTAGTATCTTTGAAGGATAGCATTCCGCTCTTCACTAATCGTTGGACGTCAATCTTAAAAGGGAAACAGTTCTCAATATTGTGACCTGGTGCCCACTGATGATAGGGACAAGATTGGTCAGCCTTATACCATGGTGAGGAACTGTTTGTAGGATTTGGAGGACTCCTTGTCTGAATGAGTCCTTTTGCCAGTAATGTTGGAAACAATTCTGCATACGGCATTGGTACGGGATCAAAGGCAGGATACCTTGGAGCCCGATTGTTGTGATTTGGAGGTCGAACCTGTTGCTGAGGTTGCTGCGACCTTTGTTGAATTTGTTGTTGCGAGACCTGAGGTTGATAAGCTGGCGCTGAGTTAACAACCGGAGTTATTGTTGCAACTTGAGGTTGGAATTTCTTCTTGATTTTGTGCAAGACATTGCTGACATCTTGATCCTTTTTCTTCTGGAAAGAACTTCCATACTTCCTTGGACCAACAGAAGATTCTGGTTCTTTGTTCAAGCGTCCTTCTCGAACTGCTTCTTCTAAACGCACACCCATGTTTACCATCTCGGTAAACTCACTTGGTGCACTTGCAACCATTCGTCCGTAGTAAAATGGACTCAAAGTTTTGAGATAGATTTTTGTCATTTCTGTCTCTTCAAGTGGTGGACAAATTTGAGCAGCAACTTCACGCCATCTCTGGGCGTATTCCTTGAAGCTTTCTCTATCCTTTTGAGTCATGGCCCGGAGTTGATCTCTGTCGGGAGCCATATCCAGATTGTACTTATACTGTTTGACGAAGGCCTCTCCGAGGTCTCGAAAAGTACGAATCTCTGAACTGTCCAAGTTCATGTACCATTTGAGTGCAGCACCAGTCAGGCTGTCTTGAAAATAATGAATGAGCAATTGTTGATTATCAGTCTGAGTTGACATTCTTCGAGCGTACATCACAAGATGACTTTGTGGGCATGAATTCCCTTTGTACTTCTCGAATTCTGGTACTTTGAATTTGTGAGGAATCTTGACATTTGGAACCAGACAGAGGTCTGCAGCATTCTTTCCAAATAGATCTTGTCCTCGGAGAGTCTTGAGTTCCTTCTGCATTTGCAGAAACTGTTCTTGGAACTCGTCCAATCTTTCATACACGCCAGCATCCTCACTTGGAGCGTGATGATATACTTGTCCGCCCTGCGGGGGAAAAGTATGCATAATCGGCTGTGGAGAAGCCATGACAGCAGATCTTGGTATCTCAGCATTCTGTTGTGTGAAACCCATTGCCGTTGCTCTTGGAACTTCAATTTCCAGAGGTTTGTAACCCTCTGGTGGACGCATATCTGTGGTGACTTTTGGAGCTTCAGAAGCTGGAGGTATGTACCCTTCTGGAGTAAAGTTATACGGCATGCCCCAAGGTCGATCAGGCGGCATGGTATACTGAGGAACAGGAGTAGAAACAATCTCGGAAACCACAGTCCTTTGTGGTTCTTCTGGCGTTGGTCGATTCTGCGCAACTACCAGGGCTTCTACCATACTATTGAGTCTTTCAACAGTACCTTTGAGAGTATTAATCTCTTCTCTGAGCTCTTCATTCTCTTGCTCAAAGTCTTCCATTCTTTTCTTGCGACTTGAACGAGTGTTGTATGGATGAGACAGCTTGAAAGTCTTGGTTCACCTCCTTCTCCTCCTCTCTTTCTGGAGAAAGGAAAGTAACTCTTAGATCCGCGACAATTCTCGTGTCAGTGCGTACAACTAAAGCGATGTATGATATGCAATTAAGTTATTATTTTTCAAGGAAACACCATAATTACGTTATGAAACATCAAACTTTTAATAATTAAGCGAAAACGCCGTTTTTACACACTTTGAAAAGGAAATACAGAGAAACTGAGAGAAAGGACTCTAAAACTTTGACGAAGAGCCGACTTCACGTTCTAACATCTTCTTCTGTTTCTTGAGCTGAGCGTTCTCTGACGTGAGCTGATCGATGATCCAGGAAGCAGGAGGGATATGATGAGAAAGTGATGTTTGTGTCACTTGTCGATCGAGCACTTCAAGTAACTCATCCTTCCTTCTTAGGATGTTTTGAATCTCAACATTTTCCGTGTTGACAATTCGATACTTGTTCCTCCAAGCATTCCTTTCTTGGCATACCTTGTTTAATGCCGCTTGCAGTTTTTCAACATCGGTGGAGAAAAGGTAAATTGGTTCCCTTAGGGGAATAGGTTCTTGACGTTGATATGGCATCCTGAGCTTGAATGCTCTGACGCGTACCCATTGAAGGTAAGGATCCAGGGAGATGCAAAGATGTTTTCCTAACAATCTTCTCCCTTTGCTGTGAACAAGACGCCAGGCTTGGACAATTTCCTTCTTCAGCATGTTGCCATGATCGTCGATGTTCTTGAAGAACAGACCCTCCAATTGGATATTACTTGGAATGTTTTTCATGGGATAGCCGTATTGACGACGGGCTAAAGCTGGATTGTAACTAATTCCTCCCTTAGTTCCAATAAGGGGTACGTTGGGGAAACTTCCACAACTGAAGATGATCTTGGTTTCGTCGTTGTCAGGACTACACCAATCAATGTTTGTATGAGTGAGAGACATGATTTTCTGTGACCAGTAAAGGCCATCCCTCATATTCCAGAAAGTGCTAGACTTTGGTAGGTGCGAAACGAACCATTCGTATAACAACGGTACGCAGCATGTGATTAATCCTCCTCGCTGTAGGTTTCTTGAATGCACAGAGTGATAAGCATCCGCAAGCAAGGTTGGAACTGGATTTCCAATTAAGAAGATCTTAATTGCGTTGATGTCGACGAAATCGTTAATGTTAGGAAACAAAAACAATCCGTAGATAAGCAAAGCCAAGACTTCCTCAAAAGCGCTCATATCTTGGATGCTGACGAAGTACCGAGCTTGATCAAACAGGAATTTGGAGGGCAATCCTTGAATTCCTCCTCTACTCACCATATGAGTTCTGATGTCGACTACGTTCAAAGGAGTAGTTGCAGCAATGATAATGTCGTCAGGATTCTTTTCCAAACCGGAGTACGGATCTTGCGCGTACATGGGTATTTCAATCAGACGAGAGTACTCCTCTAACGTGGGTATGAGCTGATAATCTGGAAAGGTGAAGCAGTGATACGTTGGATCGTAAAACTGTACCAAGGTGGGAAGGATCCCATCCACGATGTTGGTATTGAGCAAAGGCAGAAGTTTTCCATACTTCTCCTTGAAAGCCTGGGGGTCGACCACCAGTTTTCCGAGCTTTCCCAGTTCCTCGACCTGGGGAATCTTGAAGGTGTATTTCCTAGCTCTCTTTCTTCCGTAATCCATAATATAGATCCTTAAGTCCTTTCTCCGTTTCTCTCTTTCTCTGAAGTTCAAAACGTTCGTTATTTAGTTTCCTTGAAAAACGACTCGAAAAAGACTCTTTTTGTTTTAGTTGTTTATTAATGAATGATGCATGAATGCATGAATGCACACACAAGAGTTTTAAACAAACATGGCGTTGAAGGGTATAGTGGTCATGAAGTCCAAACGCAATCCCCGCCCCAATGGTAAACTAAGGTTAAGGATTTTTGTACCTGTAGAACGGGTTCTAGGGGTCTCAGAGTTTTTGCTCAACCTTAAAGATACGTTGATTGGTATCTATAAGAGAGTTTTCTCTGAGTGTAGTATCTGCGTGACAATTACTTCCGTAATCACCGCTCTACGTCCTAAAAAAAAAGCTTTAAGTGGGGTTAATGTGTTTCTAGGTCCTCCTGGTACAAATCAGTCTCGGAATGCAGTGACGCAGTTAATCACAACCAGCCAGGCAAATCCCAAAAGTAGACTTGGAAACCAAGATTAGAGGGCCTTCACCGGGAAGACATCCTCCATCCTATCTTATGTTGCACTCAAATCCGGGTATAGGATTTCTCACCACAAGGGGGAATCAAGCCCTTTCCCGATACAGAATAAACAAAATAAACAAATATATATGCAACAATCACATGAAATGACACAGAGGTTAGGCAGGACCTCTCTTGTTTGAGGGGGAATTTGGCATCCCTAATTCCTCATTGGGGCTGGACCAGCAACAGGTCAACCATTGGTTTGGATGAAAAACCAAGGTTTTTAACACTTATATCCCCAGCAGAGTCGCCATTTTTCTGTGGTGTCGTTTTCTTTTACCTCCCCGTTTCACTTGGGAGGACGGTACGCTAGACCCTTCACGCGAAATTTGGAAGGAGAATGCGCCCGTGGCGGGATGAATTTTATTTCAGTTCTTCCTACGATATCACACGAACTTTCTTATTTGTCCTACGAGTAGGAAAGGGGAAAAAAGATCTCAACTAAACCCTAGGAGTTTGCTAAGTGTGGGGATTTCACCTAGACTAGAAATTCTGGAGTCCGGGAGGTCGGTTATACATAGGGAAGTGTTTAAACACCCTACATATCTGTAGTACTCTACAGGAACCTTCTCTGTGTCATTGTGATTGTGTTTGCTGCTAATGATTGGGAAAGTTTCTCCTTTGTGTTAGGAGAAGGAATTGATTTGATTTGAAAAGACAGACAGACAGACAGACTGACTATTTTTGGTATTTTATTAGCTCGCTGAGATTCCTTGTGAACCTCATGCCTACATATCCCTAGTGGAAGTCAGAGCTTAATGTAGTTCGGGGAACTAACTAGGGAAAATAATTGTTTTTTTGGTGCCTTGCTTGAAGCTCAAGGTTGAAGCTTGGAATTAAATCTCTGTTTACAGTAAAGAGACACGAAATCATCTCTACAGAGAGGTATTTGTACTATTCTACCACAAACATTTTGAAAGAGTGACAGAATAACTGAATTCATTTCATTCAAGAGGGGGACCTTACTTGTGTATATCCAAGTATACCAGTCAAATGCCTCTTAAATGAAAGAAAGATGCTCATCCAAATTAGGGAAAGTTACCACATGTCTGGGTTTTACTGCCAGCTCATGCCTTTCAAAATCCTAAATGGGAGACTTGATTAAAATTGAAATTGAAATGAAAATGTTTGTTTGTTTGAATGTGGTAGAGTAGTAAAAATATCTGTCTATAGAGATAAGCTATGTCTATCTACTGTATAAAAGATTTGACTTTAGCTGGCTTGTATGAGGCCCAAGCTTGAGGCTTTTTGATTGATTTATTAATTATTATTGACTCTGGGAGATGACTCCATTGAGGATTAATTACAGGGTATTTTTGTGTTCTGTACAAAGCCCAGAATTGAGGCTGACTCTATTATCTGCCTTGTACAATGCCCAAGGTTGAGGCGGACTCTTAAATAAATGAATTGAGTATGGATGACTATATGGGGAAAGATCCTAAGTGTTAGGAATCTTTGACACATGAAAGCATGGTTTATCTGCCTTGTACAAAGCCCAAGGTTGTGGCTACTGAATGATGAAGAACTCACTGGGGAGACTCTATTATCTGCCTTGTACAATGCCCAAGGTTGAGGCTGACTCTTGACAGGGGAGTTTTATTGTTTGGTGCCTTGTATGAAGCCCAAGGTTGAGGCTAACTGTTTTTGTTGGTTTTAACTCTACTGGAGATTAAAAAGACTGTTTTTCTTTGGAAGCTAACCCTTTCCAGGGATTTTGACTCAGCTGGTGAATTTGTCTATTAAAAGACTGACTTTTATCATGTTTTTGGAGGTTGACCCTTTCCAGGGGTTTTGACTCTTTTGGGGAAATTATCTCCTAAGAGAAATGAATCTTTATTTTTTTGACTTTTTATTAATTGACTTTGGAGGCTAACCCTTTTCCAGGGGTTTGACATAAAAATGAAGGAATGTGTGGAAGCTAACCCTTTCCAGGGATTTTATTTTAGACAGATGTTGGAGGCTAACCCTTTCCAGGGGTTTGACATTTTAGACAGATGTTGGAGGCTAACCCTTTCCAGGGGATTTATTTTTTTAGACAGATGTTGGAAGCTAACCCTTTCCAGGGGTTTAAAATGAAGGAATGGCAGAAAGATTATCTAGTGGAGACTTCTTGTTTAAAGCCCAAGATGAAGGCTGACTCAATGCTGAGGATGATCAAACATGGATCCTAGACTCTGCTAAGGAAGATTGATGAACATAAGGGTGACAGAGACTGTCCATGTCTCTCATTCCAAAAAATGTACTCAATGTAGAATTGAGACAAACTTAGCTTGTTTAAGGTCTGGTTTAAATTGGAAGAAACTCACCAGGGTATGTTAAAAGGTGACTAAAGACCTGTTCCTATGTTTATAAGAAACCTGATGGGTCCTTGTATACAAGCTCAAGAGGAAGCTGGAAATGCTTTTAAGAAGCCTGTGGGTCCTTGTACAAAGCCCAAGAGGAGGCTAATCGAGGGTCCTTGTTATAGCACAAGAGAAAGCTATGTAGTTTTGAACTTATTTTGGCTCTAAGCAAATGGGTAAGAGGTTTCACCGGGAATAATTCCTCTTTGGGTGGATGTGTCCTATTATTTGGATTCTAAGGTTTTTACCAAGATGTTTCACCGGGAATAATTCATCTTGGGGGTTTGAACTACAGATCTCTAATTAGGAAAGAGCCTTCACCGGGAAGACATTCTCAATCCTAGGTCATATTCCTATAATATATATATAGTTTAACTGTCCTAAGGTTTATACTCAAACGTAGTTCTAAACAAATATATGTACAGTTTATATTTGACAGTAATTTAAATAAAGACTGTAAATTGAAAGCTTGTAAAGCCTAACCTGGATGGAGTGGAGGCCTTTGAAGAAGTATGTACAGAGCCTTACCAGTAATTGATGGATAACAGTTGAATATATAGGATAAACAGTTAATGGTTTTTGAAAACAGAAGAAGTGAAGATGGACAAAGGTCACATAGGTATCTGAAGAGTTTCACCGGGAATAATGCCCTTCAAATACCAGAAGAATGTTTTGAAAACAGAAAGAAGATTTTGAAAATACAGTTTTGAAAACAAGCTAAGAAGAGAAGGTTTTTGGGACTTACACTCTATTAGAGGCCCAGTACTTTACAGTACTGGTGTAAAAGCAATTTGAAAATGATTTGGAATGATACAAGGTTTTGTTGTTTGAAAACCTTAATCGTCCGTTTAATTAGAGATTGAAAACAGTTTTGAATATTGACAAAAGTCAACTTAATCAAAGTAAAAATAAAGATTTTTACTTAATTAAGACCTAAACAATTAGGGTTTTATCATAAACTTTATTTACAAAATGATTAGGTTGAAACAAAGTGAATATATGTATTTAAAGTATTTAAGAAAACACTTAAAACATACTATTTTAAACCTAATAAAAATATATGAAATAAATAATATTTTTATGATTTTTTTGATTATTCACAAAATAGGTATATTAAATGATAAGTGTGTGAAAAATGAAGTGAAAATAAATTAATTTGATAGGTTAAATAAATATGTGAAGTTTTGTGAGAAAATGAAAGAAATTGTGTGTAAAAAAAATAGTTTTGGCCCTTGGAGGGTTTGAACCCACGCCCTCTAGGCCATACACTCAAAACAAACACCACTGAGCCAACGCGCGTGTGGTGATAGTGACTTGCCTTCATTTGGTTATGTTTCAAAACAAGTTGCAAATCCTTGAAAAATAAAAGAATCAAAAAGTCTGGGGCGAGGGGGATTCGAACCCCAGACTTGAGGCATGATGATACTAAGGGCGTATGGGAGGCCACTAGGGCAAGTTTGTTCAGTCGTTAAGGGAATGCCTATCATTAAAAATAAAACAAACTTTGCTCAGAGATTTGAAAAATGGCGCCACCCTCCATCTTCGTCTTCAACCTCAAGCTCCATCAATTCAAATTTCTGAACTCTCTGAACTCTCAACCATTTGCAATGATGTAAACATGAAACTTGCTCTAAATTCACTCACGATTCTAAATATGTAACTAACAAGAATTAATATTAACTACATCTAACTAATTTACCAGAAATCGTGAAGAACCCTAAAATTTCAAAATCAAATTAAATGACTATACTGCAAGATAAATGGATGATGATAGAGGGTTTTCAATCCTCTGATGATGCTGAACAAGATAGAATAGAGCTATTTCACAAAGAGTACTTAAATTAGAGAAGTGAGGTTCAGGAACTTACCTCTGAAAATGGAGGTCGTGAGGATGATTGAGAGCACCTGGGCTTGAATGAATGATTTCAATAGCTTCCCTGAGACTCAATGATGCTAACTGAATGCTTGTTGGAGCTTGAATCCTCCTGAATTGCTCTATGGTCCTCCCTCGATTTCAGCTTCAAGTGAACATGGAGGGTGTTGATTCTTGAGTTACAGATGAGCTGCAGCCATCTGGTTAACTTCACTATGACCTGAGGAATGTGCCTGGATGATTGGCTTGGCTCAGAACCTCCTGAATTACTCCATGGACCTCCAACTGCAAATGCTCCAAAGTGAGAGCAACAATGATGTTCCTCCACTTACAGAAGTGATCCAGGTGCTTGGATCACCTCAAATGACCTCCCTTGAGATGTTAGAATGCTTACTTTCCAAAGATGAGCTCTGGTTTGAAGAAAACGATTCTTCTTGCCAAAGAACTTTGAAAAACAATAAGCATGAGAAGAGAAAGAGAAAGCAAGGAATCGAGTTGCTTTGGTGTGTTTTCTACTGAGGTATGCTCTCCTATTTATAGGCAAATGGTTCAGTATAGTTGCAGAGGAGTGAGCTTGCTTAGTGAGGTTGATTTGGTTTTCTTGGCCATGAAGGAAGTTTGCAAATATCTCTTATGCAATGATGGGAATTTTGATTCCATTTGATCAATCCCCTAGCCCTCGATTTTGCTTGATCTTAGGGGACAAGTCTGAGACAGAAATGAGCTCCAATTGGTTGGGAAGAGATTCCTTTGGTGATTCATCAATTTGCCATAAATTCCTAAATGTAATCATTACATAATCACATGCCTTTGTTTTTGGGAATCTTCTCTAATCCTTATGCAATGATGAATTTGAATGTATGGCATGTCTTCAGATGTATTAGAGGTCGTGTAGCATCATTTAGTGAAGCAAAATGCACAAAATTGCAAAGTTTCAAATTGTACATGACCTATAATTTCACTTCATGAGGCCAACTTTGAACAAGCATAACTCCTAGCTCAAATTGAATTTGGAGAAGGTTGAACACAATTTGGAAAGCCCTAAACATCTACTTCAAATCATTAGTTTATGTCTTCTTCAGAATCATTTGGGAAATTTGTGAAAAATGAGCCCAAAGTTGGATGAAAACTAGGTTAAAACACTTAGAAAAATTTCTAAGTGTTTATGACCTAAACTTCAAAATTTCCAAAACTTCATAAATGGTTGATCTTTTGAAAAAAGTTCCTTTGTAAGATGTTGTTTTATTTTGCAAGATCTACAACTTTCATGTTGGAAGTTTTTTGAGTTGTGTAGGTGAAATTTTGAGTTCTCACCATGCCTTCAAAAACCCTAATTCCCGACTTTTCGCTCCTTGATGAATTTCTTTGAATTTCTTTGGTCAAATGACTTTGACATCCATATATTGATGATATTGATCTTTTAAAGTCATTTTTTGACCAAAAACCTTAAAAGTCAATGATGATCCTTCACAGTTGACTTTTTCCTGACAAAGTGAATTTTTGGGCTTTTGTGTAGAAACAAGATCTTTTCCTCAAATGAATGATGTAAATGGATTATATTGAGGTAGTAGAGATTCTTGAATCATGTCTTGAGTTTTGGATTCATGCCCTGATTAAAAGTCAACTATCTTGGTGAATTAGGTCAAAACCCTAATTTGTCGACCATGTGAAAATAATGACTGTAGACTTTGAATTGAAGTGTGATGTCCAGTAGATCTTGTAATATGAGTTATTTGAAGATGATTGATGTCTTTGAATGGTTCCCTGAGGCTTTTTAGGGTTTCCCAAAAGTGATCCCTGATTTCAGTCCTTGATAGGCTCAAAACCCTAGTCTGTTGATCTGAGTAATCCTGTACTTAGATGACTGGGTGTCTTAATCAATCATAGGTGTAATAATGAGGCTTTTGAGTCTTATGATTGTATTAGAGACTAATCCCACTATTGATTGATCCTTTGCCTGAGTTTTCTTGTCTTTGAACACCCTCGATTGAATGCCAGACTGCCCTGGGTACTTACTTTGACTTGATGAAAATCCTGAAGATATGTCATCTCAGGGGGGGTCAAAAATTAGGGTATGACAGGAATGCTGCTTGGTTATTTGTGGTAAACATGGGTATCTGGGTAGAAAAACTAGTGTTGTGTGCACTTCGACCCACTGAACCAACATTTGGCGAAAACGTCGCATTATTAGTTGTAGCATATGTAGGCCCAGCCCCTCGTACGCCTGTTCCATATGGGTATGGCATTCCGTATGGGTTATTTGGCCTCCATTCGAAAGCAGAGTTTGTGCCTTGACTAAACAAGTTATTTGCAGCATTTGTCGAGGAAAACGGTATATCCTCTGCGCTTGTGGATGAAGGTGCAGTGGTCGACACTGAAACTGGAACAGTCCCTAATGGTCCTGTATTATTCTCAGGGATGGCCTGGGAATTATCTGCAGGTCTTGACCCATTTGGACCTGGTATATCCCGTGCTCCTTGAGTGGAAGTCGAATTTGCTGCGCCTGATCCTG